>NC_134486.1:302647181-302687181 GCF_040206685.1 Ascaphus truei | reverse complement strand
GGCCTAACCACCCAGTCAGTACCCACAAGGGAGGCCTACCCACATACCGTTGGGGAAACACCCCACCCCCACCCCAGTACCCACAATAAAAACAGTACAATCACCCACAATAAACAGCATTCTATTTATTAAATACATTACCCACCCCCTGTGCCCCCCCCCCCATAAATACAAGATTTATTCTTTTACATTCAGGGTCCATAACGTAGCCCCACGCTAGTCCCCGGTGGGCTGGCAGGGCACCTGGACAGACCTACAGTTTACCAGCAGCATTCCACAGGTTCTGGAGGCCTGCTGGTGGATCCTGCCAGCACCATGGCGCTCAGGTGGTCTCCTTGGGTCACCGTGAGCCACAATTGGGTCCACACGGTAGGCCCAAGGATGTCTGGGAGCCCCGGGTCAAACCCACAGGTGTCTGCGGGGCCTCGGGTGGTTCCCATGGGGGTCTGGGGAACTCACGGGTGCTCACTACGGGTCCGCGGTGCCCCCACAGAAGTGGGACCACACATCATCATCCCCGCACCTACGGCTCGGAGGTGCCCCCACAGAAGTGGGACCACACATCGTCATGCCCGCAGACTACGGGTCCGCGGTGCCCCCACAGAAGTGGGACCACACATCATCATCCCCGCATGTGTCACCCGTGGAACCACCAGCCTGCTACCCTTTAGGATACCCGAGGATTCCCCGCGGGTGGTCTCCAGAGGTCCCACGCAAAACCACGGAAGTAAAGCTGAATGTAAAAAAAATAAACCTGGCCTATACATTCAATACATACACCCTCCCCCCCAACACCTACAGTACAATAATGTGCAAAATAACTATTATCCAGATATGGATAATAGATTAATTGCCCATTATTAAAAACATTAACTAGCATATACAAATAAATAAAGTACTACTGACCTCATCAATACGAAGTGTCCGATGCCAGCGCCTTCCTTCTCTTGCCCACACAAAACATAGCCAAAACCAAGCCAATACATTGCAATTACATTCAGATATCAATTAACCCCTTAAACACCTTATCGGATAATAACCGCAAAGGTAATTAAGGGGTTAAGCCACACAGGCACGATACCCACCCTTCACCCATGAATTTGTACTGTGGCTTCATCATGCAACTATATATATATATACTGTATATATATACATACAGAGAGACAGAGAGAAAGAGAGAGAGAGAGATATATACAGTATATATATATACACACGTTATATACACACCCATGATAAACCAAATATACAGTACAAATAAATGTAGAAGGGTTATCAAAACCATACTGTTCTACAACCAAACACTTCTCCATACAGACACTACATTAAAAATCAATTTCCTTTAAAAATCCTAACTGATCTCACAATCTACTGTACTGTATATGATCACAAACCAATGAAAAAAGTCACATTCCAAAATGCATAAAATCTATGCACCATACTGTATACATTCTGCAAATTAATCAACGTAAACAAAAATCAATTAGCAATCATTATTTAGATCTCTAAACATTTCACACTCAATCATGAACAATGAAACCATTAACAGATTCACGCCTAGAGCAGAACAATTAAGCCTTTGAAAAAATATAAGTACCGACAAAAATACAACCTTTCCAAACCAAGCCTACAGTACCTACAGTATCCCTGACCTTCCTCAAACACACAATACAATACCAAGGAATAATACATCTATCTAATTTTAAAATACTTTAAACTCACAAAATAATTAAAAACACATCTAATCCAGCTTTTAAAACATCATCATTTCTTACCCTGAATGTATACTGTACAGTATATCTCTCTAGACATATATATTGTACATACATACATACAGTGGCAAGAAATGATATACCACAAAAAAATAAAAATACACAGGTTAAAAAACCTTTTGAAAAAATTAACAAGTTAAATAAAATACATTTCTTTACTGTAGTTCACTTACCATTACTTGCCCCCACCGACTCCCGTTGCCCAGCTTACTCACGAACCAATCCACGATCAGGAACCCATAAAATAATAAACCATTGAAAATAATAAACATTAAACTAAAAATCCAAACCAATCCACGGGTCTTCTACTTGTAATACACCTTCATCTGTATTCTTCTTTCTTCTATCTCCTTCCGGGCGGGGCAGGGCGTGGTCTTCTTTCCATCATCGGCCACGCCCTTGTCTTTTTCCTTCTCCGGAGGTCCTTCCTCCGCGGCGTCTGGCTGCAAAATGAGACGACATAGGCTTTTAAAGGCCTATGACGTCACATTTTGCGTCATGGTTCCCACGGTCCTGATTGGACCGTGAAAACCATGTGTGTTGGCCGATAATAAAAAAATGATGACGTCACTTAAAGGGAATGAAAGCACAGCCAATCAGAATGGCTTTGCTTCAATTGCCTTTAAGATGACGTCATGAAAAGGCACATGGCCGTGCACACATGGTACTAGAGCCAATCAGAGCGTGGGAACTTTATCCCTACTCTGATTGGCTCTGGTATACCATGTGTCAGGGGCTTGGGGGAGAAAGGATGTGACGTCAATAAGGATAAAGTTCCCACGCTCTGATTGGCTACCGTACCACGTGACAGGTTTTCATTGACGTCACATCCTTTCTCCCCCAAGCCCCTGACACATGGTATACCAGAGCCAATCAGAGTAGGGATAAAGTTCCCACGCTCTGATTGGCTACCGTACCACGTGACAGGTTTTCATTGACGTCACATCCTTTCTCCCCCAAGCCTCTGACACATGGTATACCAGAGCCAATCAGAGTAGGGATAAAGTTCCCACGCTCTGATTGGCTCTAGTACCATGTGTGCACGGCCATGTGCCTTTTCATGACGTCATCTTAAAGGCAATTGAAGCAAAGCCATTCTGATTGGCTGTGCTTTCATTCCCTTTAAGTGACGTCATCATTTTTTTATTATCGGCCAACACACATGGTTTTCACGGTCCAATCAGGACCGTGGGAACCATGACGCAAAATGTGACGTCATAGGCCTTTAAAAGCCTATGTCGTCTCATTTTGCAGCCAGACGCCGCGGAGGAAGGACCTCCGGAGAAGGAAAAAGACAAGGGCGTGGCCGATGATGGAAAGAAGACCACGCCCTGCCCCGCCCGGAAGGAGATAGAAGAAAGAAGAATACAGATGAAGGTGTATTACAAGTAGAAGACCCGTGGATTGGTTTGGATTTTTAGTTTAATGTTTATTATTTTCAATGGTTTATTATTTTATGGGTTCCTGATCGTGGATTGGTTCGTGAGTAAGCTGGGCAACGGGAGTCGGTGGGGGCAAGTAATGGTAAGTGAACTACAGTAAAGAAATGTATTTTATTTAACTTGTTAATTTTTTCAAAAGGTTTTTTAACCTGTGTATTTTTATTTTTTTGTGGTATATCATTTCTTGCCACTGTATGTATGTATGTACAATATATATGTCTAGAGAGATATACTGTACAGTATACATTCAGGGTAAGAAATGATGATGTTTTAAAAGCTGGATTAGATGTGTTTTTAATTATTTTGTGAGTTTAAAGTATTTTAAAATTAGATAGATGTATTATTCCTTGGTATTGTATTGTGTGTTTGAGGAAGGTCAGGGATACTGTAGGTACTGTAGGCTTGGTTTGGAAAGGTTGTATTTTTGTCGGTACTTATATTTTTTCAAAGGCTTAATTGTTCTGCTCTAGGCGTGAATCTGTTAATGGTTTCATTGTTCATGATTGAGTGTGAAATGTTTAGAGATCTAAATAATGATTGCTAATTGATTTTTGTTTACGTTGATTAATTTGCAGAATGTATACAGTATGGTGCATAGATTTTATGCATTTTGGAATGTGACTTTTTTCATTGGTTTGTGATCATATACAGTACAGTAGATTGTGAGATCAGTTAGGATTTTTAAAGGAAATTGATTTTTAATGTAGTGTCTGTATGGAGAAGTGTTTGGTTGTAGAACAGTATGGTTTTGATAACCCTTCTACATTTATTTGTACTGTATATTTGGTTTATCATGGGTGTGTATATAACGTGTGTATATATATATACTGTATATATCTCTCTCTCTCTCTTTCTCTCTGTCTCTCTGTATGTATATATATACAGTATATATATATATATAGTTGCATGATGAAGCCACAGTACAAATTCATGGGTGAAGGGTGGGTATCGTGCCTGTGTGGCTTAACCCCTTAATTACCTTTGCGGTTATTATCCGATAAGGTGTTTAAGGGGTTAATTGATATCTGAATGTAATTGCAATGTATTGGCTTGGTTTTGGCTATGTTTTGTGTGGGCAAGAGAAGGAAGGCGCTGGCGTCGGACACTTCGTATTGATGAGGTCAGTAGTACTTTATTTATTTGTATATGCTAGTTAATGTTTTTAATAATGGGCAATTAATCTATTATTCATATCTGGATAATAGTTATTTTGCACATTATTGTACTGTAGGTGTTGGGGGGGAGGGTGTATGTATTGAATGTATAGGCCAGGTTTATTTTTTTTACATTCAGGGTTACTTCCGTGGTTTTGCGTGGGACCTCTGGAGACCACCCGCGGGGAATCCTCGGGTATCCTAAAGGGTAGCAGGCTGGTGGTTCCACGGGTGACACATGCGGGGATGATGATGTGTGGTCCCACTTCTGTGGGGGCACCGCGGACCCGTAGTCTGCGGGCATGACGATGTGTGGTCCCACTTCTGTGGGGGCACCTCCGAGCCGTAGGTGCGGGGATGATGATGTGTGGTCCCACTTCTGTGGGGGCACCGCGGACCCGTAGTGAGCACCCGTGAGTTCCCCAGACCCCCATGGGAACCACCCGAGGCCCCGCAGACACCTGTGGGTTTGACCCGGGGCTCCCAGACATCCTTGGGCCTACCGTGTGGACCCAATTGAGGCTCACGGTGACCCAAGGAGACCACCTGGGCGCCATGGTGCTGGCAGGATCCACCAGCAGGCCTCCAGAACCTGTGGAATGCTGCTGGTAAACTGTAGGTCTGTCCAGGTGCCCTGCCAGCCCACCGGGGACTAGCGTGGGGCTACGTTATGGACCCTGAATGTAAAAGAATAAATCTTGTATTTATGGGGGGGGGGGGGGCACAGGGGGTGGGTAATGTATTTAATAAATAGAATGCTGTTTATTGTGGGTGATTGTACTGTTTTTATTGTGGGTACTGGGGTGGGGGTGGGGTGTTTCCCCAACGGTATGTGGGTAGGCCTCCCTTGTGGGTAGTTAGTGGGTGAGGGTTGAGGGTGGTTAGGCCTCACGGGGTGGGGGGTTAGAGTGGGAGGGTATGTACAGTAGGCGTCCCAAGTGGTGGGTGAGGGTGGGTTAACCCCTTCATGACTGTAGCGGTTAATAACCGCTATGGTGATTAAGGGGTTAGGGGACATTACTTTGAAAGTGTTATTTTTTTTCTCTGTTTTACTGTACAGCAGCGGAGGTTGCCATGGGTAGTGGGTAGTGTATTGAATGTATTTATTGGTTATTATGCGTTAACCCCTTCATTACCTTAGCGGCTATACGCTATGCTAATGAAGCCTCGTTTCTGAACTTTTAATAATATTGTGCAGGAGCAGGGGGTCCCCTGAGATTAGATTTCTGTCTCAGGGAACCCCCTGCTCACTCTACAATATTATTAAAAAGACAGAAATGCTGCTTCTTTACCATAGCGCATAGCCGCTAAGCTAAAGAATGATTCTTTAATGATGTGTGTGTTTTATTCACAGTGTAGATGTTCTCCGGAGCTGAAGCGCACAGGTTTCAGGTATGGGGACCCCGTGCCCCCCGAGATACAGGCCCCTTTAGGGGGTGCCGGTATCCCTCTGCTCTGCTTGGTTTACAGGCCGCGATCACGTGATCGGACCTTTAAACCAAGCAGAGGGCTACCGGCACCCCCTAAAGGGGCCTGTATCTCGGGGGGCACGGGGTCCCCAGACCTAAAACCTGTGCGGTTCAGCTCCAGAGACCCCCTGCACATCTACACTATCAATAAAAATGTATTTCAAATGTATTTATTTGTATTTATTTATTTATTTATTGCGGGGATGCTGTGTGTGATTATTTTTTATTGTGTTTAGCGGGGGTGGGTGACGGGGTTTATAAATGTGAGTTTATAAATAAAATAAAGAATATTATTTATAGGGGCCTTAGAACAGAAGTTCCCACGCCAATTGCGCGCTCATTGCTCTTTTGTTACAATGTTGCTGGTCTTGCGGGTTTGCAGTCTGGCAGCAAAAAGCAGTTTGTAGTACTGTGTGTGAGATAAAGTAACCAGTTCTTTTATTGCTGAAGTCGCCACTAAAAACTTTTATTTACAAATACAGTACAAAAACCGTGCAACACACAACAACATTCAGTATCCTTTGTTTAAGTACAGCAGGTACTATAGGGTAAAACATGTACTGTACAGTACAGCACAACATTACAGTATGGTCTCACTGAAAGTCCTCCCCATTTTCCAGCCATGGCCGATGCCTTGCATGGCGCAAAACGCCATTAATGCAGTCTCTAACGCCTCTCATTACAGGATCTGTAACAGGGTAATAGCGCTGCATTTCTTCCACAATCTTTTTCCTTAAATTGGCAGGAAGGGCATTTTTTTGGCGATTCCCATCATAGTTCACTTTGAACACCCACTCGCAGTACAATGTGTAGGGAACATGGTGTTTAAATATGATCAAGGCATACTTGTGTGGTATACCAGCACTCCTCACCCTATACTTCTCCCTCAGCGCCGGTGTCAGATCGCACAGGGAGATGTCGGGCACTGTTTGTATGCGAGCGGGTGTAGGAAGTCTTTTGGGAGCGGGTGTACTTGAGGCGATGGGCAATGGTAGGGTGTCTGGGAGGAAGCTTTCCTCCGGTAGTGGTCGCCGGGTTGTCTCCTGGCGTGGTCTAGATGGGGTTGTCATGTCCTCCTCAATAGCATAGTACACTGTATCTTCTGGTGGAGGGGGTGTGCTTGGTGATGGAAGGGGGTCGAAGGTACCATGCATCACATCCATGTCACCCCCCTGCTCCAGCGTCGGGGAAACAGGGGCATTAACACCGAGCAAATAATGTATGCCCGCTATGTCTGCCTCTATCTTGTCCATCCGTTGATCCATCCGTTGCTCCATATGTAGCATCCGTTGATCCAGCCGTTGCTCCATATGTAGCACCGACTCCAGAAGCAGATCTAGCTTTGCCAGCACACTAGAATTCCCGGGGAGATCCACACTTAGCCCATTCAGGATCCGGTCCAACGAGCTGCTTGTGCATGGCATCTGGAGATCTGGGGGGATGGGTGCAACGGAGGATGAGATGGGGGTTCCCTGGAGAGAAGCGGCATCGATGGAGAGTGGAAGAGGTGACCTGGGGATGCCCGGTACAGGAGAAGCTGCAGCGTGGTGGAAGAGGGATGGAGAAGGTGACCGCTGGATTTCCGGGAGAGAAGCAGAGTCGTCCAAGAGCAAAGGAGACAGTGACCCGTTGATTTCAGAGGCAGCAGCATCTTCAGATGGAACCGGAGAAGATGGGGGTGGAGAAGCCGGGCTGAAGATTTCCGGGACAGCTACAGCAGAGTCGTCGAAGCATATGGGAGCAAGTGGTCTGCGGATTCGGTGAGTTGGCTGCCATGCGTCTTGCGAACCGAGCACAGTACCGTATTTCTTCTTCACATAATAAGGCTGACGTGTTTTAAAAGCCTTAGCCTTTGGGGTCAGCAGAAGGTTTTCTTTGTTGGCCTTAGCCTGTCGCTTTGCCTTTGGCTTGGGAACGGTAACTGCCTTTCTCTTTTTCAGTGTGGCAGGCACAGCAGAGGTGAGATGATTCTTTCGTCCATAGAACCGGGGATGCTCCATGTAAGCGGGAGGCACAATGCAGTATCTGGACAATGCCTCAGATAAAGATCAGCAAGTGGTGGGCTATGCAACGTGTACAACCTTTTATGCATGGTGGCCAGGTACAGGTGTTGAAAGTGGGTGGTCTGTTATGTGAGTCATTAACATATAAATACACCATCCATTTTGTGGATTCACTGCACATTGAATACACATCGACTAAACATCGAATACACATTCTTGTGTTTGTATTTCTTTCTACAGTACTCGCAGCAATGCCTGTTAAGAAGATTTCAAAGGATCTCAGCATGAGAATGAAGGAGATGTACACGAGCGGACAACGAATTGCAGATATCCAGCGCTGGTTAACTGCTTCTGGCCTCGTTGTGCCATCAAGCACTGTGTGCTATCATGCACAAGGAAAAAACAGAGACCGCAAAAAGGCACCAAGGGTAACAAATGCGTAAGTACTGTATACTGTATTTATAAAACTTAACCAAAAAAAATATAGAAAACTGTAGTGTACATCTACAGTATACCGTATTTATATAGTATATTTATTATATTACAACAGTATATACTGTAGTGTACTGTATGTGTGGTCAATTTATATTTTTTGTGCAGCAGTATACACTTTTGGTATATTGCAATTCATCTTACAACGGAATATACAGTATATGATGTGTATTTATTATGATATAACAACAGTATACCGTATTTATATAGTATATTTATTATATTACAACAGTATATACTGTAGTGTACTGTATGTGTGGTCAATTTATATTTTTTGTGCAGCAGTATACACTTTTGGTATATTGCAATTCATCTTACAACGGAATATACAGTATATGATGTGTATTTATTATGATATAACAACAGTATACCGTATTTATATAGTACAACAGTATATACTGTAGTGTACTGTATGTGTGGTCAATTTATATTTTTTGTGCAGCAGTATACACTTTTGGTATATTGCAATTCATCTTACAACGAAATATACAGTATATGATGTGTATTTATTATGATATAACAACAGTATACCGTATTTATATAGTATATTTATTATATTACAACAGTACTGTATACTGTATATTTTGTCTATTTATATTTATAGTACAGCAGTATACATTTTTTGTATATTTATATTTACTGTATATTACAACATTACATGTACAGTATACAATATACATTTTATATTGCTGCATATTAATAACACAATATAATTTCTTTGCATTGTAGGGAGACTACTCTTCTGGTGGACAGAATAAGTGAGGAGAATGATGAGAGGAGCGCATTAAGGGTTAAAAACACTCTTCAGGAAAACCACAATCTGACTGTATCCGAGAGCAGCATAAAGAAGATGAGACGCAGAATTGGATGGAAATATGGACGTGTGAGGTTAGTAGTGGACAGTACAGGAGGTACTGTACTGTAAAGTAAAAATGTTGTTTTGCAAACTGTACTGCGCTGTGACGCTAACATTTTTTATTCATTGTCATTACAGAGCGTACCCCATGATACGGGACGCAAACAAAATCAAAAGAGTGCTCCAGGCCCAGGCATGGATCGACAGCGGTGAGACTTTCCAGGATTGCATCTTCACTGATGAGTCTACTGTGTCGCTGGAGAGATTTGCAAGATTTGCGTTCCACAAAAAAGGCCGCATAACTTTGAAGCCACGGCCAAAACACCCTGTGAAGCTGCATGTGTGGGGTGCCATCTCTAGGCGTGGACCGGGATGCATTGTCGTCTTTGAAGGTACAATTTCTCAAATATAATGCCGCCTAATGCACTGTACTTGACTAGTGTTGCCTTACCGTATGCACTGTACTGTACTATTGAGCACTTTTCTTTTCTTGCTATAGGAATCATGAATAAAGATTTCTTCCAAGACAACATTGTGCCCGTGATAGTGCGATACATCACACAAGACTTTCCCAATGGTCATCGCTTTTACCAGGACAATGATCCCAAGCACACCGCGTCGACGGCGCATATCCTTGAGCGCGGCATCAACTGGGTGAAGACGCCAGCGGAGTAAGTGTAGTAGACCGTGTCCCATTTATATGTTCCCCACTGTTTTTACTGTGTACTCTATCTCTTAAACTAATTGTCCTTTCTTTCCAATCACAGATCACCAGACTTCAATCCGATCGAAATGGTCTGGCATCAGCTGAAGGACCACATCCGTAAAGTGGCGAAACCCTCCAAGAAGGACGAGTTGTATACAGCCATAATGAGTTTTTGGAACGATGTACTCACCGAGGAACGATGCAATAAATATATAGACCATATTGCCACTGTGTTGCCCATTGTCATCGCGCGCAATGGACAAGCATCAGGAAAGTAGTACAGTGCTGTAGTATTGTACAGTAGGTACACTATGATACAGGTAAGTATGGCACAGATTTTAGCTTTCCCAATAGTCAGAGTTTACAGTAGTTCCAGTATACAGTACAGTAGACTAGTTTGACATACTACAGTAACTGCCTACTAACTGCTCCATTTTTTCTTTCCAGAGAAAGCTGCACCAGCCACCTACTGTACAGTAGGTCTACCATAATACAGTACGCACATACAGTACAGTACAGTAACTGAACAAAGTTTTTGTTTTCTTGTCGTTCCAGGAAAAAGGGTGCACCAGAGGGGAGGGGGGGCCTTGTGTTCGTCAAATCTGCTTGTGCAGTCAAATGTACAGTATATAAACAGCAGTAATGATGTACACAAAACCTCTCCTCTCTCAATGAACTACTGTACCGCAGACACAATGAGGATACTGTTACAGTATGAAGGGAAAAAGAACAGGATGGGTTATTTAACATTACAGTATACTGTGCAATATTTATACTGTATATTTATATATACTGTATTTTTATTCTAAAGGTATTCGAGAATGTACTCTACTAGATGAGGACCTGGTGACTTTCAACACTCTCAGACACACAGAAAGGATTATTTCACATCACTGTATATTTATCCTGTATATTTTCAGTAATTTAGAAGCAGTGGCTGTTCTGAACAGCCCAGGGCCAGATTAACAAAACAATGGCTTGGATTGGATTAGCCAGACGATTGATGCTTGGCCAGGGAGGGATTAAAAACTCTAAGGGAGGGGGTGGGTGGTGTAGCTGTAGGATTGTACTGTGTCAGTATTTCCAACGCCAGGTCACCCTAATAATTGCATGAATAAACCCCCAAAGACAAGGCCCAAATATACTAGTACAGTATACTGTACAGTACTGTAAAGTATGTATTATTGTGTGTTGATGTTTTGAATTGCTGTTAACTTGAAAAGTTTCACCATTGTATTGTACTGTATTTGTAAATAAAAGTATTTTGTGGCGACTTCAGCAATAAAAGAACTGGTTAATTTATCTCACATAAAGTAAGTGAATACGACCGCAATCACCATTGTACAGTAAATGGGTGCATAGGATGGAACGACAGGTGCTAAAGGGGTATAAATATGATACTGTATTTATCAGTATTGATCAAAGAGAATTGATCAGAAGGATTCCCCTTATAAAGTATACAGCACTCTATTGTCATTCATACAGTACAGTATACTGTAGTAAAAGGTAGACAACACATGGTCTTGCAGTACAGTATACTGTATTACTAAAAATCTGTCAGGTTGACCAGAATCACTGCGGATATCGGAAAATAATACAATTTTATTAATTCTACGTACTGTATATAAGGGGAATCCTTCTGATCAACTCTCTTTGATCAACACTGATAAATACAGTAATTTATCTCACACTCAGTACTACAAACTGCTTTTTGCTTGCAATAAACAAACAAACAGGGAAGCGCTACTGTATACTGTATGAGTTAGGATCAGGCCCAGCAGCCACTTTATGTTGAAAACCACATATGAAATGAGCATAAATTTGCATGAATAATTACACAAAAATATATAAAATAAATAGCACAAGTCTCTGACAGAGAGAAATTGTCCAGGTGGTGTGGATACAGGTTAATGCCCCTGTCTGATAGGACAGACTCGGGCAAGAATGGCCTGTGAGAGGTGAATATCCAGAATGGTAGCTGGGATGGAAAGCGCTACCAACTGTGCAGGTATTGAAGTGTGTAGAAATGGGAAGGTGCCGTAGGCATCAAATGTGGAAAGCGCTCACCCAGACTTCATACACTGCGCTTTTTGCTTGCATACTGCAAAGCCGCAAGACCAGCAACATTGTAAAAAAAAGAGCAAAAAAAGAGCAATGAGCGCGAAATTGGCGTGGGAACTTCTGTTCTAGGGCCCCTAGAAATAATATTCTTTATTTTATTTATAAACTCACATTTATATATAAAGTATATATTTATTTCTCTTCATGTATTTATTTATATTTATTTATTAATTGTGGAGCTGCTGTGCGTGAGGGGCCATGGCCAGGATGGGGGGGGGGGGGGGGTAACGGTACAGTATGTGGGTAGGGGGTGAGGGTGGTTAGACCTCACAGTACATTATGCACATTGGGCCCCCCTCCTCCCCACATTTACATACTGTACACTACACGACATCAATGCAGGGAGGGTTTACCAATGCAGGGAGGGTTTACCAATGCAGGTAAGGCTTTAGGCCTTTATATCTCTCTCCCTTCAGTGTAATCTGCTTAACAGAAACATTAGGGGGGGAAGGGGCTTTAGGCCTTTATATCTCTCTCCCTTCAGTGTAATCTGCTTAACACAAACATTAGGGGGGAAGGGGTTTTTAAACAATGCTGTGTATAATGTATAAGGTTTTTTACAATTAGATAGATGTAATCCTTGGTATTGTAAGGGTTAGTTTGTTTTTAAATTGTCTTTTCTGGTTGTTACTTACAGTATACAGTATATTGATTTTGGTTTACTTGCTTGGTTAAAATACTGTAGTTAAGTTGACTTGTTTGGAAGTGTTTGTACAGTATTTACTGGTAGAGTAGCTTGCAATTATATTGTTAACATTCATTTGCAGAATGTACAGTACTGTATATGGTGCATAGATTTAATGCTATGCATCATTTACAGTATACAATGTACTGTAAATGCAATGTACTGTGTGGATTGTAATGTTATGTTTTATACTGTACAGTATGCTATTCATTAACTTCATTGCTCTACACATCTAGGGATTTCATTCCACCTTACCACCTTTCCTACACATGATTTGTGCTGTAGGCATTGGTTACTGTATATTACTGTATGCTAATGCAGATGTGTGATGCTTTGAGACTGTCATTTATACTTTGACAAGTCTACCTTTTGGTGTGTAGTGTGCATTATCCTTAGCGTTGTATACAGTAGGTGCCTTTAAACCCAGTAACCTACTGTATTGTGATTCACTTTGATTCTCCCTAGTGTTTTTTGAGTCACTATCCTTTTCATGTTTAGGGTTGACAGTGTGTGTCGTTCCCTAGTGCTGTTCATTAGTGTTTAAGGGTCCATGCCTCTTTTTTAAGTGTTTTTAAATCATGTACTGTTTATTCATCCCTTTTTGCACTGTGTCAAATAAATAAACAAATATATCAATTGCATACCTGAGTGCTCCCATACGGGTTACTTTTTTCTCTTTTCACTCACATACAGTATGTATATATATATATATATATATATATATACAGTATATATATATATATATATATATATATATAAATATAGCTGTATGATATATATATATATATATATATATATATATATATACACAGTGTATATATGTATACTGTATGTATATATATATATATATATATATATATATATATATACAGTGTATATATATATACAAAGTATATACTGTACAGTATATATTTATTTCTCTTCATGTCTTTATTTATTTATTTATTTAGATTTATTTATTAATTGTGGGGCTGCTGTGCGTGAATTTTTTTTATTGGGGGTGAGGGGGGTGTTTGGCCCTCAGCACTCAGAAACACAGGCCAGACAGATTTAAACACACACACAATAGGGGGAGGTTTTTTTACATAGCTTGCAGGGAAGTTTAACGCACACACAATAGGGGGATAGGGGGAGGGTTTTTTACATAGATTAGAGAGAAGGCAGGGCGTTTTAAAAGCGAGAATAGGGGAGGGGGTTTTACATAGATTTTATTTATTTATTTAGATTTATTTATTAATTGTGGGGCTGCTGTGCGTGAATTTTTTTTATTGGGGGTGAGGGGGGTGTTTGGCCCTTGGTGTGAGTTTACGACTTGCAGCAGCAGCACAATGAATAAATATAAATAAATAAATAAATAAATGACAATAAATACATTTGAAATACATTTTTATTGATAGTGTACATGTGCAGGGGGTCTCCGGAGCTGAAGCGCACAGGTTTCAGGTCTGGGGACCCCGTGCCCCCCGAGATACAGGCCCCTTTAGGGGGTGCCGGTATCCCTCTGCTCTGCTTGGTTTACAGGCCGCGATCACGTGATCGGGACCTTTAAACGCAGAGCACTCAGCACTCAGAAACACAGGCCAGACAGATTTAAACACACACACAATAGGGGGAGGTTTTTTTACATAGCTTGCAGGGAAGTTTAACGCACACACAATAGGGGGATAGGGGGAGGGTTTTTTACATAGATTAGAGAGAAGGCAGGGCGTTTTAAAAGCGAGAATAGGGGAGGGGGTTTTACATAGATTTTATTTATTTATTTAGATTTATTTATTAATTGTGGGGCTGCTGTGCGTGAATTTTTTTTATTGGGGGTGAGGGGGGTGTTTGGCCCTTGGTGTGAGTTTACGACTTGCAGCAGCAGCACAATGAATAAATATAAATAAATAAATAAATAAATAAATGACAATAAATACATTTGAAATACATTTTTATTGATAGTGTACATGTGCAGAGGGTCTCCGGAGCAGAAGCGCACAGGTTTCAGGTCTGGGGACCCCGTGCCCCCCGAGATACAGGCCCCTTTAGGGGGTGCCGGTATCCCTCTGCTCTGCTTGGTTTACAGGCCGCGATCACGTGATCGGACCTTTAAACCAAGCAGAGGGCTACCGGCACCCCCTAAAGGGGCCTGTATCTCGGGGGGCACGGGGTCCACAGACCTAAAACCAACGCGGTTCAGCTCCGGAGACCCCCTGCACATCTACACTATCAATAAAAATGTATTTCAAATGTATTTATTGTCATTTATTTATTTATTTTTTGGCGGCTGCTGTGTGTGTGTATTTTTTTATTGTGGGTAGCGGGAGGGTGGGTGAATGGGGTATTCGCCCCAACGATGGTTGGGGAGGGCTTGCGGGGGGGGGGGGGGGGGTTGGGGTAGCGGGAGGGCTTAACCCCTTCATGACCGTAGCGGTATTAACTGCTACGATCGTGAAGGGGTTAAGTGCACCCGCAACCCCCCCCCCCCCTCCCGCAAGTCGTAAACTCACACCAAGGGCCAAATACCCCCCTCACCCATCCCCACTACACACAATAAAGCGGGCACGGTGGGTTAACCCCTTCATTGCCTTAGCGGCTATCCGCTATGGTAATGACGCAGCATTTTCCGTATTTTTAATAATATTGATCAGGAGCAGGGGGGGGGGGGGGGGTTCCCTGAGCATTAATCATTAATTTCTGGCTCAGGGAACCCCCTGCTCACTTTACAATATTATTAAAATAATGCTTCTTTACCATAGCGCATAGACGCTAAGGTAAAGAACGAGTGTTTATTTATACTGTATATTGTATGTGTTTTATTGATACTGTACATGTGCAGAGGGTCTCCAGAGCAGAAGCGCACAGGTTTCAGGTCTGGGGACCCCGTGCCCCCCGAGATACAGGCCCCTTTAGGGGGTGCCGGTATCCCTCTGCTCTGCTTGGTTTACAGGCCGCGGTCACGTGATCGGGGCTTTTAACGCAGAGCTGGATACCGGCACCCCCTAAAGGGGCCTGTATCTCGGGGGGCACGGGGTCCCCAGACCTAAAACCAACGCGGTTCAGCTCCGGAGACCCCCTGCACATCTACACTATCAATAAAAATGTATTTCAAATAATTTTTAATGTGTGGATGTTTGCGCAGAGAGAGAGCAGCGGATCTCTCTCTGCTGCAAACACATCTCGCCCCCGCCGCCCATACAGTAGTATCATTTATGTATGTGCATATACAGTACAGTACTGTACAGTACTGTATGTTAGGGCTTACAGGGGTTGTTGTTATACAGTACTGTATATATATATATACTGTATACTGCATTACAATTCATTATAGGGGACGGCTTCACAGAGAATAGCTCGCAAGCGCCACCATGTGTATTTTGACGGCATTGCAGTATTGTAACCAGCCGGAATAAAAAGCTTAAATTCCTGCCGGAAAATAACGCAATGCACTCTGGCTGAAAAATATCAGAAACCTGAATACACCCGAGTATACCCGAATTCGCGGGACTAGCCGTGCTCGAATAAAGTGTGTCGCCAGTGTATGTATCCTTGTGGATAATCTGTCTAATGATACTTTTCATTTTATAATATTGTAGTTTTAATTTTTAATTTTTATCTGTAAATCTTGTATTTAAATTTTTGTTTTTTTATCAATTAATAGTATTGTATTTATTCGTCCATATACTCCTTGAATTCTGATGTAATTTCAATTTCATTGCCTGTCATGTATTACGCCCTATATGGGAATAGTATTGCAATATAAATGATATAATAGGGGTCTATTAGGGTCTATATATCTTAATTTATGATATGATGTTATTTTTATATATTATTTTTATGGTTTGGTATATAATTGAGATTTTTTCTTTCATGAGTTTAGATTTGATATGTTATAGGATATATATGAGTCCCTCGGGTCTGGCAATGTCCAGTATTTAGTCATACATATGTTCAATCAATCTCCTCCAATTCGATCAGGCAATAGTTTTTATTAGGCACATTTTGAGTGTTTTAACATTGGTTACAATTTTATTAAGTTTGAAGCATCTCCAACTGATGAGGGGCGTTCTGTTGAATAAGCAGCATTGGATTGTGTATATAAATAGCGGACATACCCCTTCTCGGTATTGCCCTTTGAGAAAGTCACCCGTCGAGTGACGAAACGCGTAAGGGAGCGTCATTACGTCAGACGCTACGACATTACGTCATTACACAGCGCAGGGAACGGACCGAGACCTGCGCCGGTGCTACAGAGGCTTGAGGAATATAGAGCCACACTTTCCTGAACTCTTTATGGACGTTTCATATCCGTTGGCCTTTTCTATCGGCTGGGACGTGGACCCATCCTGTTCTGAGACCGGATTCCATCAAGGACAAAAAGCGAGAACCGGATGGTGGTGATTATAATCACGCAATGCCTTTATGATCTGTACCTTTGTGAGTGCATTTTAACCCCCCTACCCCCCTTCCCCTCATTAAATTAAATTTTTACGCTATGGGGCGTGCGCTCTCTTCTCTCTTTTTCTTTTAGATTTCCTGTGGACGTGGTTTGTCCATTTTTGAGAGCAGCCGGAGTTCCCCTGTACCAGTATCTACTTCATATTGGACTACCATTTGAGGACTGATTTTTCCTTTTTCTTTAGTTTTTTGTTTTTATATCATCATATGTTTTTATATGCATGAACCTATTTGTCATCATATTGCGGAACCAACTGGAGGCCTACGGCACAGTGCGGGGACCACCCGGAAACCCCCAGACACCAGTGGGCACCCCCCTCTTGTGCACTGTGGGGCCTGCGGACACCCATCGGGACCACCGGGGACAACCGTAAGCCTTGGGTATTAAGCCTGTATGTAAAATAATAAATCATATTATTATGGGGGGGGGCACAGGGGGTGAGTTATGTATTGTTTATTAAATATGGTAATGTTTATTGTGGGGCCTAGGAGGTGGGTAGTGGGGCTGTTCTCTGTAGTGTTTTTATTGTGGGTAGTGCGGGTGGGTGAAGGGGGTATTTTACCCGAGGGTGGGTAGGTAGGCCTCCCTGGTGGGTTGTGGGTGAGGGTGGTTAGGCCTCATTGGTGGGTAGTGGGGGAGTGTGGTTAGGCCTTCTGGGTGAGGGTGGGTTAACCCCTTAATTACTCTAGCGGTTACTAACTGATAAGGTGATTAAGGGGTTAGGGGACATTATATTGTCTCTTTTTATTCTTGTGTATTTTTTGCAGCAACAGAGGGCAGGGATGGGGTAAGGATGAGGACGGCCTTCATCATGGCAGCCTGGCAGGGGTGAGTGCAAGATGTATATATTTTATTTCTGCTGCTTTTTGTATTTTAAATGGGCATTATTATCCATATGTGGATTCCCTGATGAAGAAGCAGTTTGGCTTTGAAACGCGTTGGAATATAACTCTCCTTTAAGTCTATGAACTTTATTGATTGATCCAAGTCACAGTGACTCTGCGGTCTGGCTCTAAGCAGAGTTCTGTATCGGAGCCTCCAAAACTACACCACACGGTGTCGCTACTCAGTGACGTGATCCAGTGACGTAGCTGACGAGCTGACAGAGACACGCGAAGGTAATGTGCACCGTGCACGAGCGTTGTGTACTCCCCTGTCGGGAACAGCTGATTGAAACTCCGAAGCAGGACTCATTTGATCTGGGACATTGCCAGTAAGACACTGCCCGACTAATGGGCCTGTGAGCATGGATGACCGGGCGGCAGCATAACAACTCGAGGTGTGTGGCTGCAATCGCAAGAAGCCTGGTAACCTACAGATGGTGTTCCCCTGCAAGACTGACGGTGTTTTCCTGAATCCTTCGATCCCACTGCTGGTGGTTGGTGTTTGGGTAACATATGTCCCATACATGCTGTTTTTATTCCTTCTAGATGTATGCAGAATACTTACCTAATCAATGTGTTTTTTTATTATAATTTTTAATGCACTATGAGCATTGTGCGCTGTCTTTTGTGTTTTATTTTTCTATAGTTCCGGGGTGTTGAGCCTCCCTCCTTGTCACACAGCTGCAGACGCTCCTATTGACTGTACAGGATCACTTATACCCTTTATATTTATTCACATTTATTTACACTTTCACTTGCTATACCCATATGGGTTAATATTGTTTAATAGGTTTTAGTAGCGCACTTTTCCCTTCACTTGTGTCACTTTAAAACCTGCATGGAGGATTATAGTTAACAGTCTATCTAGCTAAATGTAATGCTGCTCTCTTGTGGCTGTTTGAAAATATGCATCATGCACATATCGTAGTGAGTTTGGCTGTGAGAATGGTTTAGTGTCTCAGTCACAGTGATCAAAAAGTATATGGATAGAGTGAAAACTCTACCAAGACAGATAAAGTATATGGTTTGCCTTGAAAAGTGAATGCAAATTTGTATTGTCTTTCAGGTGAACCTACATTGAATTGAAACCATTACAAACGCCAATTGAATTACACCACATAGCATCAAGGGGCAATTGTGATGTACTAAAGGTCTGGCATACATGTCACCGCATTGGCAACTAGTGGCGTGACTTTATTAAGTGCACTGGAATCAATTTTGAATGTCCACGTGCCATTCAATTTCTTTACAGACCAAATATGTGACTTATTGGCCGATGTATAGTACAGTCTCTTATCCACTCACACGATCTACTTCTAAGCAACTACATAGGTGATGATTTCAACAATATCTGGGCAAGCTCAGGATTATTTTTATTTGTTGCTGAATAGCCTGTGTGGATCCAATGCATCTGAGCTCTTCAGGTCTGGAGTGCATCATAGCAAACTTTAACAGAATGTTACCGCATTTTACTTTATCATTCTTTTTCTTTTCATTACACTATTTACATTGTTGTTGCAAACACAAAAATTGTTAAACCTAAGGGGATGTAGCACCGAGTGTGAATTGATAGGCACTTTACTTTTTTTAAATGTTTCTAAAACTGTTCCCTATTGTGTTTAATTCTCAGGAGTAATCAGTTCCCTTGAACTCAAATACCACGTGGGGCTTACCACCCTTAGATCCTTCACACCCTATTACTCACCATTCAGATCTATGTTGCACATCTGCTCACTGGAGTTGTACTGCCTCTGAGGGATAACCACTTAGCTCTGTCTATTGTGGAACACACAGCGCTGTCTTCTGTCCCACGGTCCCTCAATGCAGGGGACCCATCTGTCCCCTACCCATGAAGTCTCAATATGTCTCTAAAATCTCTAGATACTCAGGTGTTTCTAGAATCTGACTTTTTTCCTTTATTATGTCGGCGTCACCAGTGAAAAGTCTGACGCCGGGAAGCTTCTTAAAGTATTTTCATTTAATTAAGCACAGTAACATTGTAAAAGGTAATAGTGTGTCTTCATGGGATAAAGTCAAGAACCACTGAGCTTCTTTTGGACTAGACAATGCACCACCCTTTAACATTCACAACTCACTCTGCCCATGTGTATCCCTCAACCTGGATTTCAGGTCTTTCGCTATTCAGTTAATCATGTAGAAAACATCTTTGTTACCAGGCAATGTTAGATTAGAGATACATTTTGTGCTGTTCTTGTAAATTTTCCCAAGGTGAACTTGCAACTCTGAAGAAGCCAGCGCGTGATTGAATGCATTTTGATTTTTCAATCTACAGTACATCATCAAACAAGCTCTAAAATATGAGTTTTTTTGTTTTGCAAATATAAATATACAGGCTTATTTAATTGCTTATCATTTAGCTTAATTATCAATAAGTACTAGGTTTCACTAATAGGACCAGTACATACTGTATTGTGTTTTGATCACCCTCGGATCTTGTGGCTTTTATTATTATGTTTTCTTTTATTATTCACTGTCTCTTAATAAATGTATCACGTTTTAACTCACTTAGATTAAAACATCACGGATACATTGTATCATGTAGGCGTAACAGTAAAGTATTGTATAAATAAACAACACTTTCTCCATTGGTGGCATAATATTAATGAACTAAGCAGTGCTCTATGTTTTGGACAGAGGGTATATATTTTCAGCACTTTACCAGAAATTGTTAGCAATAAATGATAATCATGTCACGCTGTTCTCTGTTTAAGAAAATCATGGTCTCTGTGGTGTTACAGTGTATGATTTAACGTTTACAGCAGGAGATAACCCGTTAAATTGATACATGGGCTGCTGGTGAACAGCATGTACAAAGACAGTTTTCTTTTATGCTCTGGCAAATAATGTTCTTGGAAAATACTTGTCTACCGGGAATTACACAATTATGTTTAAGACTTAAGAAAAGGAGTATACCAGTATGGGAAGAATTTGTAAATGAAACGAGATTAGGATCATCATATGTAATATCATCTTAATAATATGCTATTAAAGTGTACAACAAATACATTGGGAACTGATGCTAAAAAAGAGCTCCATTCAATATCAGGTAAAACTACATGGTTACTGAAAATTGGTACTCGTACGGCAAAGAAGTAAAATATACTTAATTGATAAGTATTTATCATTAATTGAAATAATTCAAACTCCACTCCAGCAGTAGAAACGTTTAACAAAAAAGTTATCCAACCCCAACATCATTGCTTGAAGATTGCATACAGACACTTGGTCAAATCAATAGGTCCATGAAGCCCAATATCCTGATTCCAAAATTTGCTGGAACTGGGAACTTCTGGGTTAGCAGATTACGCATGCCCTGTCTTCATATATGTCTACAGTACCAACACACTTTATTCTCGCTCGGCTAGTCCCGCGAATTCGGGTATACCCGGGTGTATTCAGGTTTGTGATCGTTTTCTGCCAGAGTGCATTGCATTATTTTCCCGGCAGGGATTTAAGCATTTTATTCCGGCTGGCTGCAATACAATGCAATATGCTTCTAGTATCCATTTATGCATCTCCTCTTCCTATATACATTGAATCTTCTTCTAAAGCTATTAATGCAATTTCCTGGCACTACCTTCAGTAGTGGGAAAAAATGAGCTTAAGTGAAAAAGTGCTTTGTTTTATCTGTTTTATATATCACAGATGATAATTTCAATGTATGTGTCCTGGTCCCATGTGTTACGTGAGTTTGTAAATAACAGTTGCCTATATATTCTCTTCACTCCATTTAGGATTTTGTACAATTCCATCATGTTTTCCCTCAGTCGTCTTTTTTCCAGGTTAAAGAGACCTAGGCCATATTTTCTAAGCAGTGCTTTGCTATTTGACACCTTCACTGCAAAACACTTTTTCTCACTTGCTATTTAATGTTTTCAGTGCGTGTGGCCGCCGGACCACAGCGCAGCCGTGTGCGATCATTGCCCGAAACAGTAAGTGGCCTGGGAGATTAACTGTGAGTGGGAAACTGCAGTGTTAATCCTTATGGGCCATTAAGAAACTGATACTAACCTTTTAGATGAGCTGCACAGCCATCTCGATATGCACGTGCTGTCACCAGCAGCTCTGAGGGGACTAAGCAGTCTCTCGTCTGTGCCAACCCCCTAGATGACATAGGTGCCTGAATATGGGTCTACATCTTGAGGGCAGTACTATAGGACTATATTCGGTCATCTACGTTATCAAAGGGGCTGGACAGGATATTTAAATCATTTAAATGTCCTGTCCACTCCCATTAATGATGTAGATAAGGGGACTTAAACTATCCTGATCTGGTGTTCAATAAATTCAAAACCATAATGCTTTATACTTCCCAGTGGGACTTGCAATGTTAATCCAGATGGATTCGACCTCTTTAAAGTCTACTTTATATGAATTTATATTTTATTTTATGTATATTGCTACTCTCCCACCATTATGACCTGAGGTACTAATTTATGTAAATGTTACCTATCTGTGGCAGTACATGAAGCAATTCAGAAAATGCTGGGGTCCAGGACTTCAACCATTTACCTACAAGGGTAAATGTGACTTCCAGAACCTCTAAGTCATTGGCATCAATGTCTACTATAACTTCTCCTACCATACCCAGCACTTTGTAAAAAACTATTTAAAGCAATATGTCCACTACGATTGCACCCGGCAAGAAAGTCACCACTTTTCATGTCAGTATTTGATTTTTCTCTTGTGAGAATATGCTCAGTGTGAGGTGAAATAATTAGTAAAGTGTGAATGGCCTCTTTGCGAACATTTGTGCTTTATTTTAAACTTGTATATTCATGAAAGTATTCATGGAGATCTACATGCAAACATGTTTGCTGCTAAAGCTTGTGATTTTCACCAAACTTACAGCAGCTGCTGGCCTGTCTTGCTCACTCACAGGGTTACAAAAGGGAGAAACTTACTTTACTTCAGCATACTTCAATTTATAGGAAAAAAGGGGGGAAAGTTTGCGCCAAAAAAAGAATTTTTCCTACTGTTCAATATGTGGTTCCAGTCCTTTCCACAGAGTGATTTCGCTGCCTGAGTCTTTACAGAGGTTATTCACCAACCTCTGTGTGGATTTGAATAGAATAAAGGGTGAAATGTCCTCGGGCGCGTCACTCTGCTTGCGGCTCCACGGCGTGTATTATATGCAAGGCAAAGGAGAGAGAGAAGGGCCACAGTGAAAAAAGACAGCTCAAAGTTTTGCACACTTTTTCAACAGGGTGGAGGGAAGGGGGGGGGGGTTTGGGAGGGGTGAGAGATGAAGACAAGGGATGGCTGTTATTAATTCAAACTTGTTGACTGGGGACACACTCACATTAAAAACTCTCAAAACTTGAATTGATGTCTCCTCCTCTTCTTGTGCTTGGTGTCTTCAACAGATGTCTTCTCTTCTATGTGCAGGTGGATGGATTGAGGCCGAGGAAATGCCTCCTAAGATCTTCCTTAGTAAAAAATAAAGGGAAAAAATAGTGCAATACAGTTTATTAACGAATAAAAACTTGAGATTTAAAACTTACAAGCGACCGATCAATTCGAGCATAGGAAGGAGATGCCGCCAGGCTCCACAACTTGTCCCTTTCTGGGCAGTGGTGTCCTGTCTCTGCTGGTTCCCGCTTGGCAGATGTATGCTGTCTGTGGCTTGGTTTGCAGGTGGCCGCAGTGCGGATGTCCAGAGCCCGTGCACAGGCTATGTCCTCCCCCTCCGGCCGCCTATCTTCCCCGTGCAGACAATTCCAGGCTTCCTTGCTCCGCTGTGCATGCGCATGCGCAGACGGCGAGACGCTGGGCCAGGGAAATCAGACCTCCTCACTATGGTGGCTTGTAGAGACCAAAAAACGGCAGACGCGTTTCGCCAATGCTTCCTCAGTGACGTCCTTCAATTTATAGAACTCTGTGATGAGAGAGCGGGCCACTTTCTGGGAGACTTCCCGCTCTGTGATGAGAGAGCGGGCCACTTTCTGGGAGACTTCCCGTTCTGTGATGAAATTGTGAATATCTCTCTGAGAGACCTCATTGTACTGTTTCCAGTCAGCAATCATTTTGTTAGACTTTTTCTGCTTTTCCTTTATGGCGGCAACAGCTGCCTTTGCCTTCTCCATAGGCACACACTTAGTGACTGCTGCCGACAGGCCCCTCTGTTGCTTAGCCTTGGCTTCTTGCTCTTTATATAATTGTTTGTGGAGAAAACAACATTCCTGCCTGGTAGTTTTTAGGGCCTTTTCAGTACCAGTGGATCTGGACTGCTGTACATCTCGGCTCCTTTCAAACACACGCTTTCCCGATGTCCCAGGATCATCTCTAAACATTTCTAAAACTTCCTCTTTATATAGAGGAATTCTATTTTTCTTTACCTTATATCACAGAGTCTGTACTTCCCTTCGGCTGGGCAAACCCACAGACCTTCTTACATTGTCTGCCTGCATTCTCCACCATATGTGACAAATGGTTTCCTTACTTTGCTCTGCCGTCTGTCCGGGCTCTTTATGACACGGTCTATTAGAGCTGCTAAACAGACAAAGAGATAACACCTAGCACAATATTGTATCATTCAGGCTTCTGCCTTTTTTTTTCCATCCCATTAGGGGACTACAACTTTAACTGATATACATTTGAGGTAGTCGGGCTTTAACTTCGGTGGTTTATTCTTCATAAGAAAAAACGGAAACTGAAGCTTCCTAATTCAGGGCTCCAGACTATGCAATAAATCATCCATAATGATATAAATCAAAAAAGGAATAATATATATAAAATTGGAAAACACATTGGTTGTATGTCCGCTTTTGTATGATTTGAGGATGAGTGAGTTTTGGGTCATATATTGCTCACATACAGTATGCAGGGTGTATTGTATATTAAAGCCCTGGGGATGACTAAAGTCCCATGTGAGTGGTAACTCTGACCTCCTTGTCCGCCAACAACATAACCCTTGAAGCTAGACCAAAATGAGAAACAGTCCTTGTATGGATAAACATAAAGTACTCACAACCTAATGTGTCCGGACTCCTGAATTCGGGTGTGCTCTCACCCAGCGTTGAATACAGGAAGTGCTTTCCCAATGGGGAGAGAAGATGGCGGTGCACTCTATTCCAATAGAAGAAAATGGATGATGGAGGCTGGATCACTAAAAAAAATCCTTACTTTATTGAAGCAACAGCATCATCAGACATGCAGGATTCTTGAGAGAAACCTCTAACATTTGTCAAAGCGCACGGATACGCGAAACATATTATACTTTTCATATTAATGACAGACAATATAACTCAGGCACTGTCCATTTAAGGAAAACTAAAACATAAAATGAAATCCTTCCCATGGTAGGGAGGCTAACTAGACAACAGTGTCTAACTAACACACTGGATCGCTATACCCAGTTTTCCAGATTTAAACAATGCAAATTGCAGCGTACAATAGGAATAATAAATTGTCCTTATCTGGGGTTGTGGGGACTCTGTCCCAAGAGAGTCCAAGCAATCCTTCTGGATACTGCAATAATTGAAGGGGGCATCCTCCTCTGACTAGTGGCAGGGAGCAGCAGTGATCCAGCCTCCAGGAGAGAGAGAGTGAGGTAGGATCCCAATCTTCCCTAAGTACCTTGTCAGAGTCTTCCTAGACGTCCTGCTCCCAGCCACAGTTCCTTTCTCTGTCCACTGGGTGTGCTGCTGTTTTCAGTATGCTCTGGGGTTCCTCTGTCTGTCTCCTTGTTGCTCCTGTCCTCTTTCCTTATAGTTATAGTTCCTCCCTTACCTTTGTTTTGTGTCCAGACTGCTTTGGTCCATGCTTCTGCTTCTGTCCTTGATCTGTTTATGTTCCTGTTTTGAGTCCTGTTAATATTAAAGGCCCTTCTATTGAACTAGATTGCCACAGTCTGTTTCCTTCTAGCAAGTCCCAGTCCTGTTCCTGCTCCCTAGTCTAAGTCCCTGCTCCCTAATCTCAGTTTCTGCTCCCCAGCCCTGCTCCTGCCTTCCTGTTGCCGACCCTGCCTGTGACCATGACGATCCTGATTGCTGCCTGCCACTGAACCCTGCTTGGGACTGCGACGATCCTGCTTGCTGCCTGCCACTGACCCCTGCTTGTGACCCCAACAATCCTTGTCTGCTCCCAGCTGTTCTGGCCACCGAGGTCCTACCCGCTCCAGGAGTCTCCCCCTTGACATACCTGTTCCTTAATTAGAAGGGCAGGTGAGAGAAATTAGAACAACGGTGAACTCTGGCCTAGACTTTCCCGTCCACCAGCCTCAGTAAATGTGAAGCTATGGGATGGACAGAAAGCTGCCTAAGCTGTGACTATGTCACAGTAGGAGCAGAGGAATAACGGAGATGCGCTGCACTACCAATTGAAAGAAAGAAGCTGAGAAGGTGAGCTCCAATAAAAAGTAAATTTATTAGGTCATGTATATTGAGATACAAAAAGGAGAAATCCGCCTACGCATTTCACACTATTGGGCACTTAATTAAGTCATGCTTCTTAGAACAACCAAAGTTCTTAAATATCAGCAAACCCGGATGTAACCGGGGGGTGAGCGAGACGCGCAGCGACACACCCCACACTGTGGGACACGTCATCACGTGTCCCTTGTGGTGCCACCGCGCATGGCGTGCCCCCGGGAAACAAACAAAGCTTTATTGAGACATGGGCAAACATTCCCAAAAAAGTGAATACAGAAAATATAAAAAAACATAACTTTAGTTACTTTACTAATAGCTTTAAAACATATTTTGCATGTATCTCTAACAAAAGTACCTCAAATTTGAAAAGCCTTGAGACTAACAAATCAGTCACACAGCTATTATTATATCAGGAGATCTATACTCAAATGATTTTGCCCAAAAATGGACAAAGAACCTTATGATACTTTTTATTTTAAAAAAAACCTCATGGGGAGGGAATGAAAAGGAGAAAAAAGAGGAAAAAAGGAGATAGAAAAGAGAAAGAAAAAGGAGAAAGAGAGAGAGAGTAGAAAACCCCCAAAAAGGTGAAAGAAAAGTGAAATAAAGAGAGAAATAGAGGGAAAACAAATAAGAAAAAGGGAGAAAAAGGACAATAAATAAAAAAAAACAGGGATAAAGGAGGATGAATAAAGTGAAAGGACTGACTAGGAAAAATGCATAAATCATATCCAATTACTGTATGTAAAGACTACAAATGTATTGATTATGATTGATGGACAGACACCCACATCAATGGATATCTACTGTAATAAGAATCTAACCTAATCCTCATAATGGGAAAAGTCTAGTGAACAACTCTATAAAGAGTTCTATAAAAAATTACTCAGATCCCAGTTGGTATTTAAACCTGATGGAATTTGAGTAAGCAATATATAAATCCAGTACATCTCCCATTCCCATCTCCCATTCCATGAAGTTGATCCTATCACCTCCTCTAACGCAAGATGAAATGTATTCTATACCACTAAATGTAAACCTATCAATGCCACCCTTATTACACGAAGAGAAATGTTTGGAAACAGGACGGTTAAGGTCCCCCTTCTTAATTAATCATAGATGTTCCATGATTCTCTTCTTTGATGGAGTCCGTCCAACATATTGCTTACCACAGCCACATGTCAAAAAATAAATGACATATTTAGTGTCATAATTGATGAAAGACGTAACCTTATATCTTTTGCCTGTGACCGTGGAGGCAAAGTGAGACTGAGATTTCATATGGTGACATTGATATGAGCCCCTAAAGGGACCCTGTACTTGATCTTCCTGTGTATTGAATAAGCTGAGGGACAAATGATTAGCAATTGTTTTAGCTCGCCTTAAAAGAAAATTAGGACCTGAATCAATAAATATGCCCAGTACCGGATTAAAGGACAATACATTTCAGTTGGGTCTCACAATAGTTTGGATTTGTTGTGCTTGAGCACTGAATTGTGTAATAAAGAAAGGGACATTCCTAGAGGTCTGTTCTGTCTTAGTCCTTTGAGTAAAGTGGCTCTCTTGATGGATTTAACCTGAGGTTTTTAACCCCTGACAATGAACCTACCATATAGTTCCCTGGATTGTGAATGGAAACTATGAACATTTGAACAAAGCCTTCTAATTCTCATAAATTAACCCTTGGGAATTGCTTTAAAAATTTATATATAGTGGACAACATTCAACCCCTGTTTATGGTCCATCATTGTGTATAGCGAGGTCACATCTAATGTGCCCAAATATAATTCTTTCTCCATTTGATATGACTGAGGTGATTAATTTGATTTTCATTATCCAGAATGAACGATTATAGGTTACGTACAAGGGGTTGCAGAAAATGATCGACATAACACGATAACCCATCTCTCAAATATTCAATAATTGAGATAATCAGCCTCCCAGGATCTTTAGGGAGCTGGTGGAATATCAAAATAACTGGATAAAGTTTAAAGATAAACTCAAACTCCTAAAATACTACCCTCCTCCAGGAGATTCTTGTGTTCCTTAAGAAAAGGGGACGTGGGGTCAGACCTCAGAACAGCATAGGATGAAGTACTGCATTATTGAGTTGGCAGATGGCTTCCCCATGAAAGTCCCCCTAATACTGCTCCACAATGGCACCCCCGTTATCCGACTCCTTGATGACTAAATATTTCTTTCTTTTGAGGGTAGTAAGGGCCAAGTTTTCTTCTTGCGTTAGGTTGCAATGTCTATAATCGTGTCTTAAAGGGGCAATATTAAAACTATAGCCATTAAATAATAATGACAAATCTGTTTACACTAATTTTTCAAATGTCATAATGCAATTCTCTTTAACAAAAGAAGGATAAAATATGGACTTCTTATGAAAACCCGAATTTCTCCTTCCAAAAACCGAGCAATGGTCAATCTCCGTGATCTGTTCATCTAAGAGCTCATTCCTATCCTGTAAAACACATTATTCTTTAAAGGTTAAACAATCATTTCTATTCCTAGGATAATTAAACAAAGCTTCTCTTTCAACATTCAATAAATGCAAGCGTGACTCACCACTAGGGTACCCTGCTTCAGCATAGCCCAGAAAGGCGAATGGAGCACAGGGATGAACAAGTGTCCCTGTAGCTGAGGGGATCCCTAGGTTAAGGGGGTTACCCCAGCTAGTGCCCCGGTGACCCAGAACCTGTATTGAGTTTGTGGGTGCCCCAAGCGTATATAAGGTTGAGGGGGGACTCTCAGAGTCCAGATTAAGTCCCAAAAGATAGTGCACGGGGTGGAAGGCTGATAGGAATAAAACTACATCTTTATATACACAAATAGACAGCACTCTAAATAAAGTAAAAACTCATAAAGTACAGGGTGCAGACGGAACGAAGTGGGCCCAAACAACCCCACTGAAGATCATAGAAAACCCAAAAAAGTTCCAGCACACACTGATTGATAGAGAAAACGAAAAGAGTCTCGGAATAAGCCAAAATGTAATAGCGATAATAATAGAACAACAGGTATCACAAATAGGAATGCTAAACGACTATAATCACAGAATATATGGTTCTTAAAAAGTACAAGAGTAGGGGGGGGGGAAACACAGGGAAGGGGAGTGGGGAAAAAAAGGAAAACTGCTAACAAAAAAACATAAAGACAATGGTGGAGGGTAAGAGGAACAACGTTTCAGGGTAACGACCCTTTCCTCAGGCCCTTTCCCTTGGGTCCAACGGAACCACAAGGTACTTCCCTTAACCCTTAACCCCCCTACAAGACACAAAATAGCAAACTCAGAATCAGCTTAGAATAAAGTCCTGATCAAACATATGCAGTATAAGCAATAGTATATGTCAAACTTAAACCGTCCTTTTTCTATATGATTATCAGGCTGCTGTTCTCTCTGTGGCCAGCCACTTAGCCACTTTTACTTTGGAAGAGAGGAAGAGAGAATAGCAGCCTGATAATCATATAGAAAAAGGATGGTTTGAGTTTGACATATACTATTGCTTATACTGCAAATGTTTGATCAGGACTTTATTCTAAGCTGATTCTGAGAAGTGAGCGGTGGCGTGTGGAACTTCACGCCTATTTGGGAACCAGGAGATTCCGGGCTAAGTCCCAGTCAGAGTAAAATTCTTATTTAGAGTTCCTTGCACCTAGGAAAGTCTAGTTTTCGACCCCAGACCCCAGTAAGAGTGTATTTTTTTCTGTATTTTGTGTTCCATTGTTTGTAAGCGAATTTGTGCGAATAAACATCAATTTATTTCATTACCTGGTTTTGCTCAGTGAATGATCCCTGTTAAAAAGGTGTACATTGCCGGGTCTCCAGTGACAATATATGGTCCGCCTAGTTCCTTGGCCAGTTGGTTGGGCTTGCCCCTCCACCCGCCCCCCCCCGGCTGAAATTTGCAGCCAGCCCCTGTAGGAACTTCCTCATTTCCTTTGTTTAATGCATTTGTCAAAGTTGTATTATTTCTCCATTTGTTAACCTTTTTTATCCTCTACAGTTGTGGCGATATGGAGGAAGGGGTGCTGTACTTGTGCCTCTCTCTCCCCTGTGCATGGAAATATTGAAGCGGTTTGATTAAGATCTTCTCCCTGCTCCTTCATGCTGGTGTTATAAACATAAAACGGGGTCTAAAGCACACAAAATGTGTACACATATAAATATAGTGGTGGTGGGGAAAATAGTGAATCAGGCTGACCAAGTTCAATACATTAGTGAAGAAAAAGGTGCAATTGCTAGGCTAAAAAAAGAGCAAACATGTGAAGTATGTGAACAAAGAGTAACACAAAAAATAATATAAACGTAGCAGGTACCCTCCCTGTGGAAGTGTGAGAGTCTGCTGCTAATCAAAGGTGATGCCAGAACTCTAGATCTAGAAAGAGTAGAAAAGAAGAAAAGTGCCAGCACATTACAGTACACAACAGTACATTACAATGTATTAATAAACTATACTTTAATACATCCCTAAGCCCTGGGTATGGGGAATAGAATAGAAAGGAGTACTTTTATTTCTAACAGACGGTATTCCCCACACACTGTCTATTGGACTTAGACAGGACTCAGAGTCCCCTCACAACCTTATCTATGGTTGGAGCACCCACAAACCCAATACAGGTTCTGGGCTACCTGGGCATTAACTGGGGTACCCCCCTTAAACTAGGGATCCCTTCAGTTACAGGGACACTTTACATCCCTGTGCCCCATTTACCTTTCTGGGCCATGCTGTAGCAGGGAACTCTAGCGGTGAGTCATGCAAGCGTTCTCTAGGGGACATATTGCCGGGACAATGTGCCTACATGTATCCGAGTATTAGGCATAATTCCCGGGTACATTTTTAGGGGAACCGACAACTCCAGACCCCAACTACCTACGCACATTCTGACAACAATTCCTCCGCAAAACCCTCCTTGAAACTCATGCCCTAGCAATCCCTGCTCGCTGACATGCCCGGAAAGATAAAAACACATAAAATATTTTTATTACAGGTTATGCATTGCAAAGTCACAATGTTACTGGGCCCAAGAGCTAACCCTTATATACGAATCAGGGGTAACCAAAAACGGGCTTAACCTTTATTTGAGAGCCTGGTTACCCCCTGTCGTCACAACAGTGACATTAATTTTGTTAACATTAGTTGATTGTCTACAATGTGCTTGTTTTATAGTGTTAATCTACATAACAGACCTACAATTGTGCACATTTGCATGGGGGTTGAGCGAGAAATATATAAGATACTGTATGAGGAAAAATGAAAAGGGTCACTTTTTCCCACATGACAGGTGGGCAGGTACTGTACCACACAGGGGCCCCCATTTCCTAAAGCCGGCCATGTCTGCCGCTGCAACATTGTTTCTCCCTCCACACTTAGGGAGAGAGAGAGAGTGTAGCTGTGCAATGTTATGGGAATTCTGCTTCAAATAAATACCACGCCAACATAGTATGGCTTGTCTGTGTAAGCCCACAGCTTTTAGGATTTCAATCGATGCGATCTGACACATGCAAAAAGTCTTATAGATTACGATGTGATCACATATTTATTAAAACTACTTATTGAAAAATCAAATCATGTGATTTAAGATTGCCCATCTCAGCGGTACTAAAATAGGCCCCATTGGCTAATTGTACATTCCCATGTATCTCCTTTATTTTCAGGGGGATACTTTGGCAGGAAACGTGGTAAAAGCAGAATTTTTCTTCTTCTTAATTTACTGGCAAAATGCATATTTTCTGTTTATGCAACCTTAAGCATTTTTTTATTCTTTCATTTGCAATTTCTTTTTTTTTTTAATATATTTTTTTTAGAGTTAGCATCTTGTAATAATTTAATTTTTTTCAGAAATCCATATGGCAGCTGTTTTCTCTTAAGTAATGATTTTTGTAGCTCATGCAGTTAGATTTCCTTTATATCTCCCCCCAAAATGAAGAGGGATTTTTTACTTTTCTACAGAAAGCAGAGGATTATTCCTGGAAGGGAAGTACAGTAGTTACATTATACAGTATGGTTATATTGTCTAACCACTTCTTTGATGAATAGGCCATATGGGTTTCAGTTTAACTTCTCATAAAGTCACAAAAACAGATGTAAGAAAATCAAAGCTTCCATGCTATGCTTAATGTATATAAACAAATTAACCCTGTTACACTTTAGGCTGGAGGAAATAGTTATTAGCAATGTGGTTCCTCACAGTGAGAGCTACTATGCATTGTACTCAAAGCCATGTACAATGGGTTAACAAATACGTATAATTTTGCTTAACGTGAACATTCCGGAACATCGTTGGCACTACATAATATTCTCTGTCTATGCTTCAAATAGGCACCGTTTACATTTGATCTTTTTTGTAAATTCTTTTTTTAATTGAAGCAGTACAAATGTCCCATTAGAAAACAACAGTCACAACATATGATCATTGCAAGTAGCAAAGATGGACATTGAAAAAAACCACTGTGACAGGGTGAAGTCAGGTACTGATTATTATGCCTGGCAAACATATATCTGCAGTCCTGCAGTCCTGCATCCAGCACTCAGAAGGTTAACCCAGGAGAAAAAGCTGGGCAATCAGGAAGTAAGCAGACACCTGACAACCAGCATGATGAGATATAAAGAAGTCTTTGCTGGTAATCAGGTGGCTGTCTCAGAGATATCCTAGACAAGCTGCTATGCAGATGGATTCACAACTATGGGCTCTATGCAGTAAGCGCCGAAAAGGCTTTTTTCGCCATTTTCTCGCCAAAATAGCCTTTCCGATTCAGTAAGTGCCGAAAAGTGGCCGAAATCTGCAATTTTCTTTCCCGAAAAAAACTTTTTGGCATGCGGGTGCCGATAAGCCACTTTTTGGCACTTTTTGAAATCGGCTGAATTCTAGTAGCCCCGATCAGCTTTTCGCTGGTGATCGGCACTCTAGAATTTAGATTTTTACTCCAATCCAGCCCGCCAACTAAGAGCATCGGCAAGGTCGACACTTAGAAAAAATCAGGCCTTTTTCCTGCCAGGGATTGATGCCGGGGGTCTCCGGAGCTGATACCCATTAATACCAGCACCGGAGCCCCCTGGCATGCATCTGAGGCAGGAAAAATACATTTACAGCCCACTTCATTACCTTAGCGGCTAACCGCCAAGGCAATGAAGGGGTTAACCAGCCGTGCCAGGTTTGTTGTGGGTAGCGGGGTGGGTGAAGGGGTATTTGGCCTTTGGTGGGTGTTTAGGGCTTGCGGGGGGGTTGCGGGTGGACTTAACCCCTTCATGACCTTAGCAGTTCATACCGCTATTAACCGCTACAGTCATTAAGAGGTTAACCCCCCCTCACACACCACTCGGGAAGACTACATACCCTCCCCAACTACCCCACCCCCCCACCCCGTGAGGACTAAGCACCCTCACTCACCCAATACCAAGCCGGGAGGCCTACCCACATACCTTGGGGCCAATACCCCCTTTCCCCACCCACAGTACACACAATAAAAACAATACACAGCCCCACAATAAACATCATAATATTTATTAAATACATAACCCACCCCCTGTGCCCCCCCATAAATACATGATTTATTATTTTACATACAAGGTTAATACCCCAGGCCCACGGGAGTCCCCGGTGGGCCTGACCGGTAACCTCACAGACCTACAGTAGCCCAGCACCTGGTTTCAAACAGGGTCTGGAGGGCTGCGGGTGGTCCCCACCAGGTGCCATGGTCCACCAGGTGGTCTCCACGGGTCACCGTGGGCCACAATTGGGTCCCCACGGGTAGTCCCGTGGCTGTCTGGTGGGCCCCGGGTCAGACCCACAGGTGTCTGAGGGGCCTCGGGTGCTTCACATGGCGGTCTGGGGGCCCTCGGGTGGTCCCTATGGGTCCGCGGTGCCCCCACAGATGTGGGGCCACTGGTTCTTCCCCGCAGGTGTCCCCCGTGGACCCGACAGCCGTTTACCCGTGAGAAGTCCGAGGAGACCTCAGGTAGTCTCCATAGGTCTCCCGCAGACCTGAGGAAACAACCTTGTATGTAAAAATAAATAAACATGTCCTATACATTAAATACATCAATCCCCCCCCCCCAACACATACAGTACAATAATGTGCAAAATAACTATTATCCAGATAGGGATAATAGATTATTTGCCCATTATTAAACACATTAAGTAGCATAATAAAAGAAATCAAGTTCTACTGACCTGATCAATATGAAGCCCCCTCGACAGCAAAATCCGTGTCCTCTGTTGCCAACAAAATACATAGCCAACATTCTTGTCTTGTCCACAAAATACATTGCCAAAACAAAGCCAATACATTGCTATTACATTCTGATATCAATTAACCCCTTAATCACCTTATCAGATAATAACCGCAAAGGTAATTAAGGGGTTAACCCACCCTTCACCCATTCATTTGTACAGTGGCTTCATCATGCAACTATATATACACATATATATATATATATATATATATATATATATATATATATATATATATAGTGTTCGACAAACCTATACATTTGCTCGCCCCGGGCGAGTGGATTTAACATCGTGGCGAGCTCCTATTGGCCCAAGCATCACACGTTTGGTACTAGGTGGCGAGTAGATTTTTTTGTTGGGCGAGTAGATTTTTTGGTGATTTGTCGACCACTGTATATATATATATATATATATATATATATATATATATATATATATATATACAGTGGTCGACAAATCACCAAAAAATCTACTCGCCCAACAAAAAAATCTACTCGCCACCTAGTACCAAACGTGTGATGCTTGGGCCAATATATATATATATATATATATATATATGCAAACAAACAGAAAAAAGCAGCGCCCCAAAGGGCATATATAGCAATGAAAAAAAAAATATATAATAAAATATAGATTAGTATCAGTGCCTGCGTGTCAGTAGTGATGTAATGTGATTAGTAAACATATATTCATAAATACTTAAACAACGCATTCTATAATGTGAAAAAAGTGAATAAACATAATATAAAATATTATAAAAAAATATATATATATTATATTATTAACAAAAAATGTTAACCATAAAATATATAGAAAATTGTAGAAAAAATATATAGAAAAAGAAGTGGATAACCAGTCCTTTAAAGTTGAAGTCCATCAAAGATGTTAGGCTTGAATACAGGGGGTCTCCGGCTGCTCTCAAAGGATGAACCACATCCTATGAAATCTGTAGAGGAGAGAGAAGAGAGAGCGCACGCCCCATAGTGTGTAACTGTATATTTAATAAAGGAAATGGAGGGGGGGGGGGGGAAAGGAATCGCACTCACAAGGATAAAAAGGTTAAAAGCGTGTCGTGAATAAATCACCACCATCCGGCTCTTGCTTGTCTTTACTTGTCTTTTGATGTTGCTGTCAGGATACAAACGATCTCTGGTCATCAAGATGTTAAATCAAGCGTGGAGCAAGGGAACCGGCATTAAATGGAGTCCTCTGAAGATCTCTCAGCTGCGTGGCCTGTGACTGTTAAACACACGAACCGGCCTGTTCATGCGCAACGTGATGACGCAATGTCCGTGACGCGATGCGTGATGACGCTCCCTGACGCGTTTCGTCACTCTCGGGCGACTTTATCAAAGGGTAGTAGGGAAGGGGCTGAACTCATGCATTATTTATACAGGAAATTGTCCTGACAGCCCGCAAAACACAGCTGAACGAGATGGCTAAAACGAGATGGCTAAAACAAAGGCTAATCAACAATAAAAGACTACATTACAAAACAAATATAAGTACACAAAATAAATATTAGATAAATTTCATATTGACATAAATATCAAGACATATACTATTACTAAATAACATAAGTAATAATTCTGATTGTAAAACAAGGAGATGAATGGAGAGGTAGATGGATCAATTGTATCTAATCTAATGTTAGAATAAATTCACTAGATTTAACCCATTTCAAGTCTGGTTTCATCTGTATATATATATATTTGATTTACTTAATTATTCAAAAAGGGGGAGATAGTAGTTAGTGTAGATGTATTATAAAAGTGCCTATTATTTATAATATATAAATGTGTTAAATATATAGTGTACTAAATGTGAAGTGTAATATATAAATGTATATATTAATAAAATATTTATTCCATTCTTGAGTAATATCTAATTATAATTGTGATGTACTAAATGATACATATTGACATCATAGTATTAAATCTGTGGAGTGGTGAGAGACATGTGAATGTGTGTGAATATAGAGAAAAGAGAAAAGAAAAATATATTATAAGTGAAAAATGTATAAAAAATATATATAAAGAATATATATATATATATATATATATATATATATATATATATATATATATATATATATATATATATATATAAATGTGGGGACTCTTATATGCAATTTTTTGAATATACATACAATTTTATATGTGTATATGAAAAAGAGGGGATATATTTGGTCCTGTGGATTAATAAATCAACTCAGTATATAACATATGATGACTGTATATGAATCTAGTTTATAGGCTGTATCGAGTGCCAGTGACCAAGTTCAGGAAAAGGGTCTAGGAGAGACCAGGACAAATGGATGACAGAGGGCTACGGAGGAATTCAAGGAACAGGGAGGGCTCCCCCTAATGTCGAAGGGGTTCAGACCAGTGTGCTTACATCAAGACATTCATTTAGTCCACCAGGGCTCAGGGTACCCAACTGGTAGATCCAAAATATTTCCCGTCTACAGAGAGTCTTGAATCTATCGCCTCCTAGAACACTAGGAGAAATGCTCTCAAGTCCCATGATAGTCATGGACTTGGGATCTTGATTATGTCTAGATTTAAAGTGTCTTGAAATACTGTGTGTATTTAATCCTTTTAAGACATTTCTCCTATGCTCCAGGAAGCGGGTACCCAAGGATCTAGTGGTGCGACCAACATATTGTTGGCCGCAACCACACTGAATGAGATAAATTATGTATGTGCTTAGACAGTTAATATGACTTGTAATAAGATGTGTAGTCCCTCTGATAGCTGAAGAAAACTGTGATTTATTTGAAATGTGTCTGCATGTAATGCATCGACTACGTCCGCATTTATGATTCCCCACAGGGCCCTTACTGGAAAATGTAGAAGTTTGAACTTTCTTGAGTTTGGAGGGGGCCAGAATACTTTTAATGTTTCTTGAATTCCTCCGTAGCCCTCTGTCATCCATTTGTCCTGGTCTCTCCTAGACCCTTTTCCTGAACTTGGTCACTGGCACTCGATACAGCCTATAAACTAGATTCATATACAGTCATCATATGTTATATACTGAGTTGATTTATTAATCCACAGGACCAAATATATCCCCTCTTTTTCATATACACATATAAAATTGTATGTATATTCAAAAAATTGCATATAAGAGTCCCCACATTTATATATATATATATATATATATATATATATATATATATATATATATATATATTATATATATATATATATATATATATTATATATATATATATTCTTTATATATATTTTTTATACATTTTTCACTTATAATATATTTTTCTTTTCTCTTTTCTCTATATTCACACACATTCACATGTCTCTCACCACTCCACAGATTTAATACTATGATGTCAATATGTATCATTTAGTACATCACAATTATAATTAGATATTACTCAAGAATGGAATAAATATTTTATTAATATATACATTTATATATTACACTTCACATTTAGTACACTATATATTTAACACATTTATATATTATAAATAATAGGCACTTTTATAATACATCTACACTAACTACTATCTCCCCCTTTTTGAATAATTAAGTAAATCAAATATATATATATACAGATGAAACCAGACTTGAAATGGGTTAAATCTAGTGAATTTATTCTAACATTAGATTAGATACAATTGATCCATCTACCTCTCCATTCATCTCCTTGTTTTACAATCAGAATTATTACTTATGTTATTTAGTAATAGTATATGTCTTGATATTTATGTCAATATGAAATTTATCTAATATTTATTTTGTGTACTTATATTTGTTTTGTAATGTAGTCTTTTATTGTTGATTAGCCTTCGTTTTAGCCATCTCGTTTTAGCCATCTCGTTCAGCTGTGTTTTGCGGGCTGTCAGGACAATTTCCTGTATAAATAATGCATGAGTTCAGCCCCTTCCCTACTACCCTTTGATAAAGTCGCCCGAGAGTGACGAAACGCATCAGGGAGCGTCATCACGCATCGCGTCACGGACATTGCGTCATCACGATGCGCATGAACAGGCCGGTTCGTGTGTGTAACAGTCACAGGCCACGCAGCTGAGAGATCTTCAGAGGACTCCATTTAATGCCGGTTCCCTTGCTCCACGCTTGATTTAACATCTTGATGACCAGAGATCGTTTGTATCCTGACAGCAACATCAAAAGACAAGTAAAGACAAGCAAGAGCCGGATGGTGATGATTTATTCACGACACGCTTTTAACCTTTTTTATCCTTGTGAGTGCGATTCCTTTCCCCCCCCTCCCCCCTCCATTTCCTTTATTAAATATACAGTTACACACTATGGGGCGTGCGCTCTCTCTTCTCTCTCCTCTATATATATATATATATATATATATATATATATATATATATATATAGTGCAGAATAAATGAGTTCTTCAGTATTCGGTGATACCTTTTTTATTGGACTAACAAGTTATGTCATAGGACAAGCTTTCGAGAGTTATCCTCTCTCCGAGGATAACTCTCGAAAGCTTGTCATATGACATAAATTGTTAGTCCAATAAAAAAGGTATCACCGAATGCTGAAGAACTCATTTATTCTGCACTATCGCAACTGGACTAACACGGCTATTTTCTGCTTTATATATACATATATATATATATATATATATATATATATATATATATATTTATATATCTATATATCTATATATATATACATATATATATATATATATACAGTGCTTGACAAATCACCCAAAAATCTACTCGCCGAACCCAAAAATCTACTCGCCACCTAGTCCCGCCCCTAGTCCCGCCCCCAACCCCGCCTCTAGTCCCGCCCCCAGCCACGCATTTAAAAAAAAGCCATAAATTAAATAAATTGAATAAATTCCTAGTAAGAACATTCGTTTTTGATATTAGTTTATTTATTATATTACATTATACTACAATTAGTCCTTGGTGTGTGTGTATAAATGTCGAATCTAGAAAAAAAAAGCCAGATGTGGATGACCAGTTTCCTGCACCCCTTAACTAGTGTCTGGATGCCCCCGCTTCACAATATTTAAAGCAGCAATCCCGTCTGGGATCTTACCTGATCCGCAGACCCTCAAAGTCCAGGTACCCTCATTCCCGCAATGTTATACATTGGAGGGGAGGTGTTCGTTACCTGTCTTCTGGGTTAGGGGGGGTTCGATGTCTTCCGTGTGAAGCTTGAGTCAGATCTGGAAGTAAGCAGTATAGGTTATTTCAGTGTAGTATAGGGCAGTTAAGATATCCAGATCCATAGTGTGAGAGTGTGTGGGGGAGAGAGCGAGAGTGTGTGGGGGAGAGAGAGAGAGAGTGTGGGAGAGAGTGAGAGTGAGTGAGTGAGAGAGAGAGAGAGAGAGA
>NC_134486.1:302147181-302269681 GCF_040206685.1 Ascaphus truei | reverse complement strand
TTCTTTTGCGCCTGCCTTTTGCTGGCGCTTTTGTTTGGCGCATTGTTTAAGGCCGATTCACTTAGCGCTGCTTAGTGAATCGTTAGTACTGGCAAAAATCAGCGCAATAGGCTGATCGTGCGCATTTTGCGCCGAGGGCAAAAAAAAGACCTTTTAAGACCGATAAAGCGCAGTTATCACTGCTTAGTTAATCTCACTGCAGCCTTATCAGGCTTAAAGGGTACTTTGCACTCTTAAAGCCCTTTAACGGAGCTTAGTGAATCGGCCCAATGTGTGTCATGCGTGCAGCTCTGCTAAGTCTCTCCAGGTACTACAATGTCCTCTGCAAAATCAGTAATGGATTACGCTGTTTCTAGCAGCTAATACAATGATTACTGTTGTGCATATGCACTTCATGGTCATAATATTTAAACAAAATGTGAGTGTGATTGCAACATGGTATCAATTTTGAATATATTGCACTTTACATGCTACACTATGTTCTGCCTTTTCTTTGTATGTATGTATGTATTCTTGTATGTATACTGTATCTTTATTTATATAGCACCATTTATGTACATAGCGCTTCACAGCAGTAATACACGTGAAATAATAATTTAACACACAATGGGAATAAGAGCTTCAGACATGACAGTAACAATCGGAAAGGGAGTCCCTGCCCCAAAGAGTTTCCAATCTAAGTACAATCTAAGTGGTAATTAGGGAGAATTTACAGAGATAGTAGGAGGGTGTTCTGGTAAGTGCATCTGCAAGGGGTCAGTTCATCTGAGATGTATGGCATTAGCAGCGGAGCTACCCATATGCTTAATTAAAGAGGTGTGTTTTTAGATAGGAGAGAGAAGGTGTGAGTTGGATATTGAGAAGAAGGACATTCCAGAAGTATGAGGCAGACAGGCAGGCAGTGAGAAAGGTTTTAGATGGGAAAGGGCTTTAGATACAAATGGGGTAGACAGGAGACATCCTTGAGCACAAAGCAAGAGCCAGGCAGGTGTTTAGTGAGAAACTAGGGCAGAAATGTAAGGAAGGACAGAAGAGTGTATAGCCTTAAAAGAGAAGAGGAGAATTTTGTAAGTAACATGGGATTTATAGGAGTGGGATTTTAGCAGAGACAAATTTAGGAGAAAAGTCATTATAGCAGCAGTGTTTAGGATAGATTGTAGGGGAGACAGGTGACAGGCAGTAAGGTTGGACAGTGGAAGGTTACAATAGTTGAGACGGGAGAGAATAAGAGCCTGCATTAGAGTTTTAGCAGTAGAGGGACGGAGGCCAGGGTGTATCTTTTTAATGTTATGGAAGAAAAAATGACAGGTTTTAGCTACATTGTGAATGTGAGAGGAGAATGTGAGGGAAGAATCAAGTGTGACCCCTAGGCAGCATGCTTGTGATACTGGGTGCATGTTAGTACTGCCAACAGTAATGTAGAAGAGATCAGTAGGGTCAGGCTTGGGAGGAAGTATGAGTAGCTCCTTCTTGACATGTTAAGTTTGAGTCGGTGGATGGCAATCCAGGTAATATAGCAGAAAGACATTCAGAGACTTTAGTCTGTACAGCAGTTGAAGGTCAGCAGCCATTTCCTCTGTGTCATTGACCTCAAGATATTCTGTTTGTATAGTGACAGAGACTGATGATGCTTCCTGTGCCCAGGCTCAGCTGTTATTTGAACAGGTGTGCGAGCAGAAGATGGAGAAGCACGTGTTGTGTTCACAAGCTTGTCAGGATTGGGTCAGGGTTGCAAGAGCAGGGACCAGTTCTAGCTGGTCATGGTCTACCAAGATGGGTTTTAAATTTGTGTCCCTTAAACTGGTTTCAGCTGCACCATCTGAGTCTTCTACACCCAAAACCTCTACTGCTGCTCTTTATTTTGAGAAGGCTCGGGAATGCAGAGGCTCAGGAAGATGGTAGGGAAGGGAAGATGATGAAAATAGGGTTTAATCAAAGAAGAACAAAGGACAAACCAAGGTTATTCACAAGTGGGAATCAGTATAAGTTAAGGGGTTAGGCAAGGGCAAAGTCCAGAAGAGATCCGAGATCATACACAAAGAGTTAATATGCGTATCTGGGCATTAGGCAGAAAACAGGTATGTGCACTTAATCTGGGAGCAGAGTTGCAATGTCCTGAGGGTTGCAACTTCCTGACTGTAACAGGGGACTTACCCTGTTCAGAAAACTTGCCTCTAATCCAGCAGTGTGCTGGTTAATTGACCAGCACCTGGCTGATTAGAGGTGTTAGAAAAAGCCGGCCTCTTTAACAGGAATAGAGACTCCTTAGCACATCTGTGAGCTGAACAAGGAGACAGACGTCTTGAGCCTGCCAGAAGGGACTGCACGCTGCCAGCAAGACACAGAGGAAAGTACTTCTAAACCTGGAGAACAAAGAAGCCTTCCCCTACAAGAGAAAGATAAGACTTTCCTTTCTAAGACTTTTTGAATATCTGCACATATCAAGATATATGTTTGGGGCTGGGAGACATGCTAATCTTGGCCATTGCCAAACCAATTGCGTCCATAGTCAACTGTATCCTGTCTGCAGGCCATATCCCTAAGACCTGGAAAACTGCCAGAGTTGTCCCAATCTTCAAAAGTGGGGACAAAAACACTGTCTCAAACTACAGGCCAATCTCACTTCTCCCAATTCTATCCAAAGTCATGGAAAAATGTGTCCACTCCCAATTAAGCGATTTCTATACCAAGACAAATTTCCCTAGCCAATTCCAATCTGGCTTTCGTCCCAAACACTCCACCGTAACTACCCTGCTAAAAGTTTGCAATGGAATCCAGTGTGGAATGGAACGGGGACAACTCACTGGTGCAGTATTCCTAGATTTTGCAAAGGCTTTTGACACAGTTGATCATGCTATCCTGCTTAATAAACTCCAGAGCTCTGGAATAGGGAAGCATGCTTTAAACTGGTGTAACGGTATTTCTGGCCCGGCCTGACCCACCCAATCTCACATTGGCCCCTGTGGTCTAACCGGTCCCCATTACAGTGTAGATATGCCTGATGGTGCACCTGTTGGCTACAGGACTCCTGAGTCTCCCGCATGATGGTGTGTGGGGAGGACCCGTCAGACAGGCAGCTGAGGTAGTGTGCTGAGTCTCACCTAGTTCCAGTGCAGCGCCTCCACCTCACCAGGGTCCCTGCGTCCGCATGGGGATGATCCTGACGAGGAACTCCTCGGTGGTGCAACCTCCTGTGTAATCATTGGACTCTCACACACAGGGGTTTCTCTGATCAGCTCCATCTTTATTGTCACGGTGGGCATAGCTGCCCTCCACATTGGGGTGTATTTAGCCGATCATCTCGCCCGTGCTCCCCTTTGATAGGTATGTCACCTAGATTAGGGATTCACTATTCCCGCAGGAATCACTGCCCTGTGCCAGGTCCCTGGACACAGTCTCCCATGGAGTTACTAGAACATAACTAACACTCTGCAGAACTTGAACTCCTTCCTGAACCTTGCAAGAACTTCCCAGCAACTGTACTCGCCTTGAACGCTGACAGAACTAACTCTTTGACACAGTGCTGTGCCTTATGTAACTTCTGAGGCTGACACACCTCTGACATCACTAACCATGGAGTCAGAGCATGTGACCAGTCCCATCCATACACAGGGCACCCCACCAGGGTGTGAGGGAAAACCTCCATGATTACTGCTGGCATGCCCACACTTACCAGGCCTTGCTGCCAGCAGGAGAGATGACTGTAGGCATTTTACATGACCGCTACATTCTCCCCCTGGTGAATCCCATCGTCCTCGCTGGGACCTAAATTTGTATACCTCTTTCCAGGAAGCACTGTAACGGAAAACATAATTAACATCACACAAACTTCCTCATAATGCAGTACACATGAATACAGTCATCCGCCAAGCCCGCCCCGACCAGCAGCCACAGACCCGCGTGATGCACAGTACCACCTAAAAATAGTGATAGGGGTCCGGTTACTTTACTTCTCTACCCCCCATATCCAGAACTGTTACTGAGAAATGCCTGGGTAATCCCCTCTCTGGTCTATATGTTACTCTGTGTTTATAGATATTTCTCCCAATGGCCCATATGCGGATTAAATGTTCTATCCGTTCCTCGGCCTTACTAATTCTAGTCAGGTCAGCCTTACCTCCCCTCCCAGGCAGCACCCATGATAGGGGTTCGTCAGGGTCCACGGGGTCTGACAAAATACTGGGACCCATAGGCTCTATTTCCCTATTCTCAATCTGCAGCCATCGCTCCTGCAGCTCTCTGTCCCTCTGTTCTGGGGTAAACTCTCCCACAGCCCACCAATAGTCCACTACATCCTCTCGCCGGATGAGGAACCGAGTGCGGTCCATCCAGGCCGAGTACCCTTCAAATAATGGGGCCCACCAACGGTTCTCCCGAAACCTGTTTAACCTTCCTGAGTCCCTATCATCGTCCATGGAAAATACCCCTGATGACCTCTCAGATCGTGGTACGGACCACCTAAACGACCCCGAGGCCTTTACTACGGGTTGGGGTGCTGTAGTTGCCACTCTCAATTCTCCCCCTCCCCTTGAATCGCCCTCCGTAGCGCCACTGCGCTGCCTTTCCCCAGTCCGTCTTCCCTCTCCCCCTTGTGAATTGTCCACGTACTCCAGGCTAGGCGGTGAACCCGGTGACCGTGTGATGGGGGTAGGGGTATTAACTATGGCGGGGGTTTGGGCATAGGGGCACGGAACGGGACCCCACGGGGTTACGACCCGCTCCTGGCTGTCCGTAGACTGGTCCAAGGATGATGTCTCACCCTCCTCAGTCCTGAGATCGTCTCTCCAATTTCTGGGCCTTGTAAGTGATCGGGGACCTTCCCCCGATCGCCGAAGCGTCGCTGCTTTTTCTTCATGGGTTCCGCCGTCGCCACCGGAAGTGACGTCCTCCCCGGAACCGGAAACGTCACCATCTTGCGTGGGACCCCCATGCGGGATCTCTTCCTCTATGACGACATCCGGTTGCTCCGCCGTCGTTGCCGGAAGTGATGCCGTCCCTCCACGTGCGCTTTGGGCCTGGCGCGGCCCCTCCAGCGCTTCGCCGTCCGCTGTAACCAGGTAAGTAATAGGGCTGCTTGGCTTACCCGTCCGCAGGGGTGTAGGCGTCTCTCTCCCGTCTCCGCCAGGTCCTGGGATGGCGGGACTCCGTCGGTCGGCTCGCCGATCTGCGGGGGACATCCTGCCACTCACCCCACGGGGTGTCGTCCTTCCGGTCTGCCTTTTCAGCTCCGCTTTTACCACCGCCAGCTCACGGAGGTCCTCGTCTGAGTAATCCCCTTTTCCTGACTTAGGGGTCTCCGGGCGGAGTGAAAGTCTCTTTTCCCCGATTGCAGGGGGTGATTCAACCGCCTCGATCGCCACTGACCCAGCCGACTTGACCGGCTCCAGTCCCTTGTCTCCGGGACTCGCGCGGTTGATCCATAGCGCGCCCGGGGACTCGACGGAGCGCCTTGTCACGTCCACCGGGGGGTCAGCAGGCTGTATAGGAATAAATGTGGGCATAGGCCACAGGTACAAAGTCCCGCAATGAGGGCAACGTGCCGCCGTATTGACCGTTCCTCCGGGCAGCCCGCATTGTAGGCAGAGCCCGACCACCGTCTCGGTGTTGGCCACCCTCACTACTAGCACCCCGCCGGGCACTGAGTAGGGCTGTGTAGAGACCATTGTGCCCACCGTGGAGGAGCAGGCCATTCTTTGTACAGGAGCCACTTCCTGTACAGGTCTCTCCTTCTCAGTGGTTCATCGCAACTGACTGATGGAAGTTGCTGGATCCGCCACTCCCTGCTTCGGCTCCTCCCTTCTCTGACAGAGCTGGAACCCGCCCCCAGGGGTTGCAATAATGGGCGGGTCCCACAGGGGAATATCATGCCCCTTAATTAAGGCCGCACCTCTCTCAGTCCTGGTGGGCGCGGTTAGCGTTTTCGCGCCAATTTCCCCACAAGGGTGGGGGTCTTTTCCCGCGGCTAGTTCCCGCCTTCTCCTGGCAGCCGCCCTCCGTGCAAGATAACCATCCTTTTTGCACGGCTCCTCCACGGCCGGAACTACTTTTTGTAGTGGCGCCGTCTGGATATCAGTCCCTGGGCCCAGTGGGTGCATTCCCACAGGCCATAGTTGAAAGTCACTCCCCCTGGTAGAAATCAGGGGAGGGTCCCATAGACTAAGCGGTTGACTCAGCACAGGGGCTGAGTTAGTCACTGTCCATCCCGGCGCAGCCATAGCTTTCGCGCCATGCCCCCCATCAGGGCGGGGCTCCGCTGTTCGCGCCATTCCCGGCCAGCTCCCTGCAAGTCCTGCATCAGCCATTTTTTCTGCGACTGGCCCATGCGGTTTCCCTAGCAAGCGGGAACCGCCATTTTGGTTGACTTTTACGCCCAAAAAGTCCATTTGTTTGCTCTCCTCACGGGGTTCTCCCCCAATTATTACAATTTCCTCACACTCTTCAAGGGTGGCCCATCGCTGTCCCAGACAGGATAAAAACGGAGCAGCCACGGCCTTCGCTCCGCTCCAGAGCAGATTGGTCAATGATAACTCGGCGACAGTCTGCTCTTCAGTGGGTTGCACGCCACGGGTGCCCTCCCCATCAGCCTCTGTCCGCCATTTCATGTTCTCCGCCCCACACGGATCCTCCACTCTCTCGTAACAGTTATCGTACATGGGGCTCCACTCTGCGAGGCAGCCACCACACCGGTACAATAAAGATTAGCTTCAGATGCACCACCACATTTGTACCTTATCTAGGTGTGACCCAGTGTTGCACTACCTCAGGCTAGGCTCACTCTCTCAGTGTCTGCTGTGACTCCTTCCTCCCAGTCTGTGATCCCTACGGTGAGTGTCTGGAATGGGCTAGGTACTCTGGCTCTGCCATGCAGTACTTGGGGCGTCTACCTGTCTTGGTCAGCCTAGCGCAGACCCTCTCCAGGACTCCTGACCAAGTTAACAGGCTATCCCTTCTGGCATCCTACCAACTAGCACTGCCTCAAGGTGACTCGGTCAGCTATAGCCCGGCTCCAGACCCCTCACTCCTTTCAGGCCCCTAGGTTGTCCCTGCGAACTGACAATATCCCGTCAGCCCCATGACCACCCCTAGGTCCGTCCCTACGCAGCACAGAGTGGCAGCAGACTCTATCCCTGTTTCCCAGTGTGCCTAGCTGGAGCCTGTCCTGATGACAGATCTGATCTCAGCAGCGCCTCCAAATATAACGGTATTTCTGGCCCGGCCTGACCCACCCAATCTCACATTGGCCCCTGTGGTCTAACCGGTCCCCATTACAGTGTAGATATGCCTGATGGTGCACCTGTTGGCTACAGGACTCCTGAGTCTCCCGCATGATGGTGTGTGGGGAGGACCCGTCAGACAGGCAGCTGAGGTAGTGTGCTGAGTCTCACCTAGTTCCAGTGCAGCGCCTCCACCTCACCAGGGTCCCTGCGTCCGCATGGGGATGATCCTGACGAGGAACTCCTCGGTGGTGCAACCTCCTGTGTAATCATTGGACTCTCACACACAGGGGTTTCTCTGATCAGCTCCATCTTTATTGTCACGGTGGGCATAGCTGCCCTCCACATTGGGGTGTATTTAGCCGATCATCTCGCCCGTGCTCCCCTTTGATAGGTATGTCACCTAGATTAGGGATTCACTATTCCCGCAGGAATCACTGCCCTGTGCCAGGTCCCTGGACACAGTCTCCCATGGAGTTACTAGAACATAACTAACACTCTGCAGAACTTGAACTCCTTCCTGAACCTTGCAAGAACTTCCCAGCAACTGTACTCGCCTTGAACGCTGACAGAACTAACTCTTTGACACAGTGCTGTGCCTTATGTAACTTCTGAGGCTGACACACCTCTGACATCACTAACCATGGAGTCAGAGCATGTGACCAGTCCCATCCATACACAGGGCACCCCACCAGGGTGTGAGGGAAAACCTCCATGATTACTGCTGGCATGCCCACACTTACCAGGCCTTGCTGCCAGCAGGAGAGATGACTGTAGGCATTTTACATGACCGCTACACTGGTTTCAGTCCTACCTATCAGGAAGATCCCAACATGTGTCCATCTCAGGCTCTAACTCCAACCCCCTGGATATCACCTGTGGTGTCCCGCAAGGCTCTGTTCTGGGGCCCCTACTCTTCTCATTGTTCATTAATGATCTTCCCACAGCTTGTAAGGAAGCCTCAATACACATGTATGCAGATGACACAATCCTGTATGCACACAGCCATAGCCTCTCTGACCTTCAACACATACTTCAGTCTGACTTTTTGAGACTCGAAAACTGGATTTCCCAAAACAAACTGTTTTTAAACACTGACAAGACTGTAACAATGGTATTTGGGACCAAGCAGCGAGGGTGTAGAGGAGCACAGCAAAGTTTCTTGGCAGCATACCAGCTAGTGGACCGCCAAAATCAGGGTAACTCCAGACAGGGAATAGTATTAAAAGGATACTTTAATGGTCAGTACTTAGACAACAATGGTAGGGACGCACCTACGCGTTTCGTCCGTAAAGGACTTTCTCAAGGTGTAACTAGAGGTTCATAAGTGCATCCTTATATTCACAGACCTTTTCGCACCAAAATCGCGGCATCCATGACGTCATCTCCATGCGACCGATGGTCCCGTCGCTACTGTGACGCAAGCTAGAATCCTAACTCACGCCCAGAATGGAGAAGATGCATACAAACGCCGCGATTGGCTGAAAAGGCAATACAATTGAATGTTAAAACTTTAATCAAAAAAACTTCGGCAAACACATAATAGTACACAGACAATTCATATAGACAAAACCAATGGATAAAAGATTAAGCCTGTCCTCTTAGAGAAAGAGGAGGGCAGACAGGATCAATCAATAACCAATGAAAAAAATTATATAAGTAAACAAAGTTAAAATATATACCTATTATGGGAACCAAATTAGGAGTAATCAAATTAAATTAAATTAATGCCTACAAATGCATATGGAATACTATACACTAGTGGTAGTGATTATTAAACCTAATTCCGGGCACCATACTAGGTATATAGGTAAATATATCAGAGAATGCTAAGGGAATACTGAACTCTCATTCCCCATCTCAATATATTGTTGAAGCTGGAATCATACACTAAAGACAGTATGAATAAATTAATATAATCTATAATTTAGTGTATAACTGGTGGTATGCAATTAGTTCTTTGTACTGAGTCCAGCACACAACATTAATATATATGTGAGTCTGAGGTGCTTATGATCACTCGGGTCAAATTACCTTCCATATTTGTAAATAATGACATTTATATCTTATATCTCTAATGATTATGTATAATCAGAAAATGATGTTTCCTCTATATATGTTTGGATTTCTGTTCCTTTCTAGTGACTATACACTTAAGAGATGAAATCTATACTATATATGCTTATATCAAAACAAAATCATGTATTATCAAGGGTTTAATCACTTGTTCTCCTTTTTAATTATTTGACAATAAGAAAGACTACATTTTTTAAATAATATCAATTATATGTAGGTATCTATATTCAGCACTTTTTATTTCCCCTTCTCTATTTTTTATTTTTCTCTCTTTTTATTTTCCTTTCTTTTTATTTTTTATTTTTAAACATAAGTCTCTCTGATTAATTGTTATCACATGTTATATCCTATGGTTTTCTATTATAGATATCTTTGTTTTGCTCTTTCTGGGTCATAATTTATTATGAGTATTTCTGTGCACCTATTATATTGTGTGCTGGACTCAGTACAAAGAACTAATTGCATACCACCAGTTATACACTAAATTATAGATTATATTAATTTATCCATACTGTCTTTAGTGTATGATTCCAGCTTCAACAATATATTGAGATGGGGAATGAGAGTTCAGTATTCCCTTAGCATTCTCTGATATATTTACCTATATACCTAGTATGGTGCCCGGAATTAGGTTTAATAATCACTACCACTAGTGTATAGTATTCCATATGCATTTGTAGGCATTAATTTAATTTAATTTAATTTGATTACTCCTAATTTGGTTCCCATAATAGGTATATATTTTAACTTTGTTTACTTATATAATTTTTTTCATTGGTTATTGATTGATCCTGTCTGCCCTCCTCTTTCTCTAAGAGGACAGGCTTAATCTTTTATCCATTGGTTTTGTCTATATGAATTGTCTGTGTACTATTATGTGTTTGCCGAAGTTTTTTTGATTAAAGTTTTAACATTCAATTGTATTGCCTTTTCAGCCAATCGCGGCGTTTGTATGCATCTTCTCCATTCTGGGCGTGAGTTAGGATTCTAGCTCGCGTCACAGTAGCGACGGGACCATCGGTCGCATGGAGATGACGTCATGGATGCCGCGATTTTGGCGCGAAAAGGTCTGTGAATATAAGGATGCACTTATGAACCTCTAGTTACACCTTGAGAAAGTCCTTTACGGACGAAACGCGTAGGTGCGTCCCTACCATTGTTGTCTAAGTACTGACCATTAAAGTATCCTTTTAATACTATTCCCTGTCTGGAGTTACCCTGATTTTGGCGGTCCACTAGCTGGTATGCTGCCAAGAAACTTTGCTGTGCTCATCTACACCCTCGCTGCTTGTATGTACTTTGAGAGGATTGCACGCTGGATCGGAACCACCCATCAAGGACACCACCAAGGAAGGTAAAGGGCCTATGCCCATTATACTATTACCTTCCAGTGCTGGACTGTTTTATATATATTTCCCCCAGGGTGTTATATACCATTATTAGGGGACCTATTTTGGGGTACCCGCGTGGGCACCACCAGGCCTCTGGTTTTTCACCCTGGGATGTTATGGATGGATTATTCTACATGTCCTTGAACTTGGATCCAATATGGTATATGTTATCTAATATTAAATCAATGAGCTATCTATGGTGAATCACCAATAAACACCACTCACCTATCTACACCAAAATCTTTGGTTGCACCCAAGATTCAAAGCTCTATTCTCACTTTATGGAAGGGTAACTCCTGGGATTGTATTATACACTTTTTTGTCCTCTAAATACATATTTTGGACAAAGGTCAGTGTTCTACCATAACCTTATTGCTATAAGAAGTAATCACGTAAAGTACCTGATTTTGTCAGAAGATAAGCACATATAGTACTAAATAGCAATACTGAAAGGTTATACACAATGGATTCTCAAGAATCAGCACAGGAAGACTCACCTGAGAATGATGCCCTTGATTATGCATGTAATTATTTCAACCAAAATACTAGATCTGCTAAAGCTCAGAGACTGTTTGATACCCAACCTGAAGTCATATGTGACGATATAACAGATCTTAGTGACCATTTTGCTAAATTACAACGTCTGCTATCTACAGATACTAGATTATTTTGGGACATCATCTCACTAGAGAACTACACTAAATCTAAGCGCATCCCTAGAGGATTGAGAATAAAAAAGTCACCAACTTTCGGCTTTGTAAATTCAGAGTTTGAGAATGACTGGAAGACTATTCTTAATGAATGCTCCTTTAAATTGATAGAATTGATCACTTCACTCAAGATAAAGGAAAAAACTTCTGTAGAAAAAGAAGCTAAATCTCTACAAAAAAAGATTATGAAATTCTCTAGGATGGGCGGCTATCAAGATCATGACCAGTCTCTAGAAAAGCCATAACAGATCTGGATAAAGATATCTCTAGAAAAAAACAGATAAAATACGAGCGGGATAAATTGGATTATGAACACAACCAGGTGTATGCATGGGAAAAAGCAAACCAACCAAGAAGGCCTAATAGACCACAGACAGGTTCCTCTACACCTAATAACAAATCCACTAACAAATACTGGTCAAAGAAATCAATTCTCAAAAAGACATCTTCAACTGATGATTTGCATATCACTGATTATGACACATCTGACACTGACACTTTGGGACATTCTGTATCGTTCTCGGAGAGACGAGACATGCAATACCAACAACAAAAACCTAAGGGGCAACGCAACCCCTGGGGGAGGGATGGCTCGGACCGAGACTATAGACAACATGATGGGCACCACTCAGAATTTGAGTCTAGTCGACCTTCAAAAAACGAAAGGCGACCAGAAGGGGCAACAAAAGACCGAAGCAAAGAGTCCACGAAAAAACGCAAAATGAACACTTAAATGGGGATTTGTCAGAAAGTGATGGAGTCATAAATATCTCTAAGGTGGAATTGTCACCAGATGAAATCTCCCTTTTGAACAAAGGGCTTAAATTTGCCCCTAACTCTGACTTCCAAATATTTGATACTGTAGTGGACCTACATAAATTTATAAGAAAGTCTTCAGAGATAAGAACAAATGTGCTTCGGAGATACCTAGAGATGCAGACAATGGGAGTGTTGATTTGTTGAATAACATGTCTAAAATGCTTTCTTTTAGGGAATCATGTGTCATTCAGGACATGGAGGAATTGAATGGGGTTGACACGGAAGACATCGATCCTGATACCTTTTTAGGCAGGAGGGATTCGGGTCTGAAGAAAAAATCCCATTTCTTTCCTTCATTTACAAAGGGTAAATTCTTAACTACATTTGAAAATCTTGTTGAAAGAGACCTTATCCTTCTACATAAGGGCTTTACCTTTGACTCTCCAGCATCTGATCACTTTAGTAATAATCTGACGATGAGTGAACAAAAAGCACTCAGTGATCTTAAATTAAATACATCACTAATTATTAAAAATGCTGATAAAGGGGGAGCGGTTGTAGTGCAGCATAGGGATGACTATCACAGGGAGGCTTTACGCCAGCTCTGTGATACTTGTTCCTATGCTGTGCTGCAATCGGATCCCACAACCAGGTTTCTCAAAGAATTGAGGGATCTGCTTGATGAGGGTCTAGTTCTGTGTGTCCTCTCTGATAATGAAAAGGAATTTCTCTACAACTCCACTCCCACCACAGCCGTGTTTCACCATCTCCCGAAGATCCATAAATCACTAGTCTCCCCTCCAGGGAGACCTATTATATCTAGTATTGGGTCTTTGGGAGATGGTGTTTCACGATATGTGGATTCTTTTCTGCAACCGCTGGTTCGGTCGCTACCCTCCTTTATCCTTGACAGTGGGGACCTCCTTAAACAAATTGACAATGTTATATGGAAAAAGAATTGTTTATGGGTGACTCTTGACGTTACGTCGTTGTATACAGTTATATCCCATTTGCAAGGGGTGACAGCTGTTAGACATTTTCTCAATCGCTCTGATCTTTCACATGCACAATCGGCTTTTATCATAGACTGTATTTGGTTTTTACTCACGCACAATTATTTTTTGTTTGATGGGGTTCACTATCTCCAGACACGTGGAACGGCTATGGGGACAAGTTTTGCCCCCTCATATGCCAACCTCTTTATGGGTTGGTGGGAGTCGATCCACGTGTTTGGAGAAGTGAACACTTATAGGGAGCACATTTTATTTTACCGCCGTTTCATTGACGATTTATTGTTCATTTGGGATGGTGATGTCACTACGTTATTATTATTTATTGATACACATAACACTAACAACTTCAATCTTAAATTCACATACACTTTCAACTATCATCACATACACTACCTTGATTTATATCTTTATATTAATAACTCACTCAAAATTAACACAGATGTGTTCCGTAAACCGAATTCTCGGAACACCTTCTTGCGCGCTAACAGCTGCCACCCCAAAGCCCTAATTAAAAGTATACCAAAGGGCCAACTAATACGACTCCGACGCAATTGTTCCACTAATGAGTCCTTTGATATCCAGGTCAAAGATTTATATGACCGCTTTATTAAGCGGGGCTACAATCATTTTGACCTGGTCAGAACTATTAGAGAGGTCTCAGCCATGGACAGAAGAGACCTGCTCGAGCGGTCTCCAAGGAAGCCCACCCTGGATGAGTGTCCACTTTTTATCACCCCTTACAGTAAACAGGGAGAACAGATAAAGAATATCTTGAAAAAACATTGGTCTGTTCTATGTTTAGACCCTGTTTTAAGACCAATAGTCTCATCAGGTCCAAGAGTAGTTTTCAAAAAAGCTAGAACTCTAGCCAATACCCTCTCACCAAGCCTCTTTAATAAAGCCATAATAAAACACGCAAACCTACCAAAAGGGACATTCAAATGCAACAAATGCAAAATATGTCCAAAGATGAAACAAGGTAATACTTTTACATCTACTATAAACAGAACGATTCATAATAATAGGATGTTTATCAACTGTAATTCAACCTTCGTTGTTTACCTAATTACGTGCGGATGTCAGTACGTAGGCCGTACGACCAGATGTCTCAAAACCAGGATGATGGAGCACTTCAGGCTCATATGTAAAGGAGATCTCAGTCACCCTGTCTCCAAACACTTTTCATGCTGTAATAGAGGGGGTTCCACTAATTTTTCTTTCCAAGGCATTGAAATAGTTACTCCCTCAATTCGAGGGGGTGACAGAACCCTACAGTTGGATCGCCGTGAGGCATTCTGGATCTTTACATTAAGGACCAGGGTGCCTCACGGTATGAACATTGACTGGGATCTCACACACTTTTTATAGCTGTTTTTTTCAGTTCATTAATATATATGTGAGTCTGAGGTGCTTATGATCACTCGGGTCAAATTACCTTCCATATTTGTAAATAATGACATTTATATCTTATATCTCTAATGATTATGTATAATCAGAAAATGATGTTTCCTCTATATATGTTTGGATTTCTGTTCCTATCTAGTGACTATACACTTAAGAGATGAAATCTATACTATATATGCTTATATCAAAACAAAATCATGTATTATCAAGGGTTTAATCACTTGTTCTCCTTTTTAATTATTTGACAATAAGAAAGACTACATTTTTTAAATAATATCAATTATATGTAGGTATCTATATTCAGCACTTTTTATTTCCCCTTCTCTATTTTTTATTTCTCTCTCTTTTTATTTTCCTTTCTTTTTATTTTTTATTTTTAAACATAAGTCTCTCTGATTAATTGTTATCACATGTTATATCCTATGGTTTTCTATTATAGATATCTTTGTTTTGCTCTTTCTGGGTCATAATTTATTATGAGTATTTCTGTGCACCTATTATATTGTGTGCTGGACTCAGTACAAAGAACTAATTGCATACCACCAGTTATACACTAAATTATAGATTATATTAATTTATCCATACTGTCTTTAGTGTATGATTCCAGCTTCAACAATATATTGAGATGGGGAATGAGAGTTCAGTATTCCCTTAGCATTCTCTGATATATTTACCTATATACCTAGTATGGTGCCCGGAATTAGGTTTAATAATCACTACCACTAGTGTATAGTATTCCATATGCATTTGTAGGCATTAATTTAATTTAATTTAATTTGATTACTCCTAATTTGGTTCCCATAATAGGTATATATTTTAACTTTGTTTACTTATATAATTTTTTTCATTGGTTATTGATTGATCCTGTCTGCCCTCCTCTTTCTCTAAGAGGACAGGCTTAATCTTTTATCCATTGGTTTTGTCTATATGAATTGTCTGTGTACTATTATGTGTTTGACGAAGTTTTTTTGATTAAAGTTTTAACATTCAATTGTATTGCCTTTTCAGCCAATCGCGGCGTTTGTATGCATCTTCTCCATTCTGGACGTGAGTTAGGATTCTAGCTCGCGTCACAGTAGCGACGGGACCATCGGTTGCATGGAGATGACGTCATGGATGCCGCGATTTTGGCGCGAAAAGGTCTGTGAATATAAGGATGCACTTATGAACCTCTAGTTACACCTTGAGAAAGTCCTTTACGGACGAAACGCGTAGGTGCGTCCCTACCATTGTTGTCTAAGTACTGACCATTAAAGTATTCTTTTAATACTATTCCCTGTCTGGAGTTACCCTGATTTTGGCGGTCCACTAGCTGGTATGCTGCCAAGAAACTTTGCTGTGCTCCTCTACACCCTCGCTGCTTGTATGTACTTTGAGAGGATTGCACGCTGGATCGGAACCACCCATCAAGGACACCACCAAGGAAGGTAAAGGGCCTATGCCCATTATACTATTACCTTCCAGTGCTGGACTGTTTTATATATTTCCCCCAGGGTGTTATATACCATTATTAGGGGACCTATTTTGGGGTACCCGCGTGGGCACCACCAGGCCTCTGGTTTTTCACCCTGGGATGTTATGGATGGATTATTCTACATGTCCTTGAACTTGGATCCAATATGGTATATGTTATCTAATATTAAATCAATGAGCTATCTATGGTGAAGCACCAATAAACACCACTCACGTATTTGGGACCAAGACTAAATTTGTAAAGCTTCCAGTGACTGAGCTCCTGATTAGAACCAACGCTAACACCACCCTAACTCCTGTCACTAGTTTTAAATACCTGGGCTTATGGTTCGACTCCCACTTAACATTCGGGATGCACATTGATACCCTGACAACCAAGACCTATGCCAAACTAGGGGTACTTTACAGGAACAAATCCTCCCTAAGTCTCCTGGTCAGAAAGCGTATCGCACAGCAGATGCTAATGCCAATTATTGACTATGGAGACATAGTATATGGCTTGGCTCCTCAAACCCACCTTAGCAAACTTGACACCCTCTACAATTCAATTTGTCGTTTTGTTCTCCAATGCAACTACAACACACATCACTGTGAAATGCTCAAAGAACTAGATTGGTCAACACTAGAGTCTAGGCGCAAAGTTCACCTTTCCTGTCTTGCCTTTAAATTCTTCATGGGCAAGCTACCCAGCTACCTGAACAAGCTCCTCACCCCTACCACTTGCAGCACTTATCACCTGAGATCAGACTTCAAAAAACTGTTCATGGTCCAAAGGCTCAACAAAGTATCCGGACGTTCCTCCTTCTCCTACTGTGCACCCCAAAACTGGAACAACCTACCAGAGACTCTCACATCCACCACCAGTTTAAGTTCTTTCAAATCTAAGGCTGTCTCACATTTTAACCTGGTCTGTAACTGTTTCATACGCTCATAATATATATTTTCTTTAACTGTGCATGCAATGTCTTGTATATAATGTATACCTTGTTCATTTATGTAACTGTACTTGTAACCATGTATTATTTGTTTTACTCTGTGCCCAGGACATACTTGAAAACGAGAGGTAACTCTCAATGTATTACTTCCTGGTAAAATATTTTATAAATAAATAAATAAAATAAATAAAGGGAGTTGTGGACTGCATAGGTTTCACTAGAAATACTCCCAAGTGGAACAGAAGCTTTGTTTGACCCCTTTTTTGCATACGTTTGGATGATTTTCTTGTGTTAAAGAAACAGGCGCAATAAAAGCCTTATTTAATTTCACCTTAAAAAAGTCTCCATTGCATACTTCTGCACATGTCCTCTTACACTGACCTTACATAGGCCTCATAGCAGAAAGTGGGAAAGTCCAAAACTTCAAGACATCTGTGACTTGTAGCCTTTTAATGGTTCCAGTTTGCTGGACATTTTAGTAATGCATCCTGAATTCATTTTGAAGAGAACAGATCTAGCTTTTTGCAAGGCGCCGTTGAACTGGTCTGACATTTTTGTTCTATCTAGAGCACAGAGAGCATCATAATGTGGGAATGTGGGGATTCAGGAGGTGGAATCACAGGCAGGAAGAATGAGTGGCTTTGATAGTAGGGAACTCTTCAAGTATTGATGAGGTTTCGAATACTCTAAGCCCGTCTGGGCCAAGGAGTGAGTCAGTTGACGTTAGAGAGTGTGATGGTTACATTCATGGTGGTGATGGTGACTCTTCTGATGAGCTTTTTGAGGGGTATCTTGGAGAAGATGTGACAGAGGAAAGCGGACGTGCCTGTCCTAGACATCCTCTCCATTCTTCCCCTTAAACCAATTGGCTCAGTTTCAATTCCTCTGACCTACTGTTTCTTCCGCTCACTGCTTGACCTCATCCTTTACTTTTGTGGTCTGTCACTGTACATAACATGGAATTATTTAACAGTCTTCATGACACATTTGCATACTAGCTACTGAAAATGTTTGTAAAGTATCTTGGTCATTTTTTTAAAGTTTTTTTTTTTTTTTGTAGTGCACCAGCATTGATTTTTAAGATGGTGTTGGATGTTTACAGCAAGATAAACACCTTAAAGGCAATGTATTTGTAGAACCCCCATAGCATGCACTTTAACCTAGGGAGTCATTTATGGATTGGATAAATAGCCACTACAGTATATGCAGTAGGTCACTGCTGAATGGGGAGTGGATGTACTAGAGCTTGTATAATTTAAATTCTATGTAGAATAAAGAGAATTCATCCAGTAATTATGAAATACTCAGATCAGTATTAAACAGCAAATAGTTTAATGGTTGCATTATTTAAAACAAATTAACATAGAACTACTGTCCAAAATAAAGATGAAAGTAACTAGATATTAAGTGCATATAAAATATAGTGTAACACAATTTCAAAACAAAGCAAAGTGAAACTTCTCCAAGGCTAGGGCTGCTGTCAAGTAGATTGGGTACTGCTACAGTGTAGAATGAGGAAATAATCTAATAGGATTCAGCTGTTCAATATACAGTAAGGATAGAGTTAACACATTGTGCCTGATTTGGATGTCACATATGTGTTGGATAGAACAGCTGAAATCCTAATAGATTTAGTATTAGGAGTTAGATGAGTTCGTTGCAGTCTGGCCTGGTATCAGAACTAACACACCGAAGGTCAAAAACATGCCTTGTGATACTGATAAGCAGCTGAATATTATGTCAAAAGAATGTGGATTGTGCTAAGGTGATAGCAAAATCGGTAGGCAATGTAAGTGTAAATATTAGGCTTAGCTACAGTATGTCTGTACTAGATGAACAAAGCTTTCCTGTATCCAGCACTTGCCCTGCCTAAGGCTGGGGCCATGGTACCGCAGACCATGCAGACGCACGGTTGTGATAGGGGATAACCCAGTAAACAAGGCCATGGTCCATGTAGAACTTGTCCCATTCCATCATGATGATGGCGAGCGTGTCGGCGGGAGCACGCTTCACTAAGGAAAGGTTGTTTTCTTTGATGGCCCAACGCATGGATTTGGCCACCGGGTCTTGCATCTGTGTATCACTAATTCCTTCCACCTCATTATGGTATCTTGAGTGATGGACATGCCTTCTGGATGGTAGTATGCTGCAGGAAGTGCCTTTGACTGACACCCCAATGAGTCCGCTACTCTGAGTTCGGAAAAGGCTATTTTGTCTTCCACGATAGCTGCTATGGAGCACATGGCCTGAATCCCAGACCTCAGGTCCAGCACACTGAACCACTGGCTGTCAGATAAGGCACTGAAAATCTCTTCAATCCGTGGCAAGATATATTGGTCCAGGACGGTGCACTGGTTCAGGGTGTGGTAGTCCACTCATAGGCGCACAGATCCGTTCTTCTTCTGCACCACCACAATAGGGGAGACATACAGTGGCGGCTGCCTTTAATCTCCTGTGGCCGTTTCCCCATGATTTTTTAAATCGCGGGCAGATGCGGCATGTTTTCAGCCATTTTCGGTGCCTCGGGCGCTTTCAATGTTAGGCGCCATTAGCGCTATCTAGTCAATGCGGCTGACGCATGGGAAAACGCAAGAGAAACGGAAAACATCCCCGAATTTTTTCGGGGATGTTGGAGGTTAAAAGGGGCCGCGACGGAGCGCATGCGCGAGGTCAGACAGCATGGCAGCATAGCTCTGTTGCTCCGTGCCCCGCTCTGACAGTTTTAAGTAAAAAACGGAATAAACTTTATAGATTCAGCTATATTTACATCCAACGACGAGCACTAACCCAAAGATGTCAAAAAAAGCAGCAAAGACCCCCAGCAAGAAGGGTCTCCCCGAGTATTTTGGAGAAGGGAGAGCCCGCAGAACCCAGACAGCAATGGCCCCCTCCTCCCGCACGGGTGCGGAATCAGAAGGGGAAGGAGAGCCGAGCGACCAAGGGCTCCTGCCGGTTCGACGCTGCGATATAGAGCGGCTATATAATGACCTAAAGGGAGTCCTACAGGCAGAGATCCATGCATTGACCAAAGAGGTGGGAGGCCTGGGGACCCAGATCCAAGACCTGGAGGTGCGGGTGGACGCGAATGCTAAGGCGACACAGAAAAACACACAGAAAACGGGGGATCTGCAGGCCCAGATAAATGAGCTCTGTGAGCGGCAGGAGGACGCCGAAAACAGAGACCGCCGCAACAACGTGCGCCACCGGGGGATCCCTGAATCTATTGGGGACTGCGAGGACTTTGTGGGAAGATGGCTACAACACATATGCCCGGAGTCTTCCGTGGACCTGCTACATATGGACCGGTGCCATCGGGCACTTAGATCCAAGCCACAACCCTCGGACCCCCCGAGGGATATAATAGTGCGCCTACACTACTATCGCACAAGGGAAGAGGTGCTGAAGTGCTCCCGTAACACTCCTTTCATGGACTTTGAGGGAGCTAAAATCATGGTATTCCAGGATCTCTCTCCTATCACCCTGGCCCGCCGGAGAGACCTATGGGAAAAAGCGGTCCGTCCTGAGGGAAAAAGCGGTCCGTTACCGGTGGACCTTTCCCTTTGGCCTCATGGTCCTACGTAATGGCCGCCCTATACAGCTAAAATCCCCTGAAGAGGGACCGAGGTTCCTACAGAAACTAGGCCTGAGCATGGGGCCCGGCACCACGACTGGGGAGACGGAGGATCCCGCCCCGGGTCCCTCGTGGACCACGGTGGGGAGTGCGGCCAGGGGGGGGGGGTGCCCAAGACTAGAGCCTCACTATACATAGCCAGGTTGGCAGAAGGACTCAGAACTCTAAAGTTACACAGTTTCAATTAAAGTTTAAGCTACCCGAGCTGCACGGCCCCATAAGTGACTTTGTAGAACCCCCTACACTGACTCCCCCCCCAGCCTACGGACTTCCACTGAGAACCATCCCGGCCGATATCCACACGATCAGCAGGCCTGCAATGGGAAAATTCAGTTACCTCGTGGTCCCCGCATGGCGGCCAAGATGGGGTCGAGGAAGCCCCCAGCGTGACCCGCAGAACGCGGAAGGGAGGTAGGCGGGAAGGGCTCACCAGGCGGGAAAACTATCCACATGAAGGGGGCGGCAGCAGCAGCAGACACGTCTTCTCCTGGGGACGGCCTACTCCAAAATGGCAGCCAGGGGAAAGACGTCAGCGGAAGGGGCGGACCTAGAGGCGGCCATCTTGGGTGGGGCGGAAGCAGGACGGACATCCACCGGCGAGGCTCAGGAAGGAAGTTGCGGGGCCGGCGGGCTCCCCGCACAGCCAGAAGACTCAGCGGTGACACCCCCATTGGCACGGAGCAGAGAGGGCGACACGAGCATCCCGAGGAACCGCAGCTCGTAGATCCAGGAACCAACGACCCAGGACAATACTAAAGAGGACGAGAGTTCCCGGGGGTGGCGGGAGGAGAGGGATAGCATTTTGCAAGGAGAAGGGAGGGGGGAGCGAGAGATAAGGTTGGCGGGAGGACACGGACAGGGCAAGAGAGAGGACAGGAAGGGCAAGGAAGGTGAGACGCAAGAAAGGAAGGGGGACGTAAACATATATAGGTAGTGAGGGAGAGAGGGGAGAGGAGGGGGAGTTAGACGGAGGAGAGAGGTAAGCAAGTTTGGAAAGGAGTGTAGGTAGAGAGAAAGGAGCGTGAAAGTAAGTAAAGGGAGACAGCAAGTGAAGATGACAAGGAGGCAGAGACGACAAGGTAGCGAGGTTAGCAGAGGGAGAAGGTAAGTGAAGGCAGGTAAAAAGGTAGGTTAGAAGTCACGAGCTGACACTAGAGGGGAAAAGCAAGTTAAGAGAGGAAAGTAGGTAGGGAAGAAGGAGGTACGAGGCTAGTAGCGGGGTGGTACACGATGGGGGAGGGAAGTGGATAGAGCGTAGGGGGCTTAGACGCAGGCAATAGAAGGTAGGGAGGCAAGCAGTGGAAGTAGATGTGGTAGAAGGGAATAGGAGGTGGATTGAGAAGGCAGCCAGGCCACGTAAAGGAGTTAATTAACATAGACGGGGTTAGGAGTCGGAGGGACGAGTGGTTCCATAGGGTAAAGCATATAAGAGAGGGGGGCAAATAAATAAATAAAGAAATGAACAAGGGACGGTATCCACACACCCTCTCCCCCAAGGGAGCCCGGCTCAGAGGATATAGGTGCAGCAAGCCGGCCCTTCCAATTATTGGCATATGGGGGGGACCACGAGGCATATGAGGGCCCAGGGCCGTAGGAGAGAGAAGTGCCCACAGCAGGGCATAAATGAAGGGTTAGCTCATAGAGGCCCCCACATTCTGAAGAGACAGCATGTCCCGAGCACGGGGGTATAAGAGAGGGAGTAGGGGGTCAGTGCAGCTTAAAGTTAAAGTTAAAGTTGAAGTTTTCCGTTATTGTATAAGGACTATTTCCAGAGCGGGGACGGGCGGTGGAGTTCGAGCCCGCCCTGATCCCCGCATGATCTCCATATCGGGACCTACCTTGACAACATCCAAGGTCCCCGGCAAAGCCCCCTGGGAGGGTTGGGCGGCATGGGAGGGGGGGGGGGCGCAAGAGGGAGCGCGTCAGTTCTCCCCAGCCGTTTGCCCAGGGGCTAGGATAACAGGACCGCGGTACTGGTACCAAGGTCAAGTGACCACTGTTCTAAAAACTGTTTTTATGTTTGTCTACATGTCACCCTCCCCCCTCCTACTTGTGTCAATCCCCCTTTGCCGTTGGTTACAGACCCTACAGATCTGGAGGAGGAGCGGAGAGAGGTCGGACAACGTCAGACACCGATGGTGAGAGGAGTCCAACTGGGACACAGCGGGATAAGCAGAGTAACCACACCAAACAGTCCAGAACAGCTGTTACTGTACACAGATTGTCCACGATATACCGCCCAGATGAGTAGTGATATTATTATGATTTCACATAATGTGAAGGGGTTCAACAGTCCCACTAAACGGAGAATATAATCGTAGGAAGGCCGACATTATTTTCCTACAGGAAACTCATTTTTCCCGCCTAAACCACCCAAAATTTAGATTTTAGATAAGAGCTATAGAACATTTTATCTAGCATCTGCGGATGTCAAAAAACGAGGCGTGGCAATAATCACACATAACAGGCTCGCCCTGACCATAGACAAACAACACTCTGACCAACAAGGTAGATTCCTAATCTTGACGGGCACAATACAAAGCCAACAGGTAACTTTAGCGTCAGTGTATGCCCCTTGTGAGCAAAATTTACATATAAAGGACACTAGATGGCGCTCAAACACTATACTTATGTGCAAATAACAGTGAAATAAACAATCAATTGAAATAAAATAAAACAAATTATATATAAACTTCACCGTGCAATAAATAAAGATAAAAACACTCAAACCCTTGTAGGACTGTTTCAGGGTCCACACTCAAAGTACAATGGAACGGAACCAGGGGAGCGTCAATATCTGAAAAAATACATACAAACTACCATAGTGTATACTGTATATAAAGCAACATATAAACGGTAGGGCTCCAAGGAGCAACAGAGTGCTGAATTAAGGAATATAGTCCATAAGCAGCATATAATTAGGGAGAATGATATCCCAGAAGAGAGACAACAGAGCCAAGAATAAAAAAGCCAAATCAAATTTATCCGGAAATGGTAAAATTCAAGGCTTACAAGATACCAGATTCAAACAGGCGTGGGTAACAGGTTTAAAGATGGAACGCCGAGTCGCGACCTCGTGGACCTCCTGCACGTCTGACTTCTCCACCGGTATCTCCTGTACTGCAGACTGGATGCCGATACGTCACTTCCGGGTTTCACGGAACAGTTGGCGCCAACGGAACATCAGCTGGAGACTGTCTCCCTCAGGATGGCACGTTGAGGGTTACGCTCTACGCGTTTCGCCGTATAGGGTGGACGGCTTCGTCAGGAGTGACGTAGACCCATGGGAGGATACTATATATACCCTTCCCAATTAAAGTGACCTTTCTCCCCATAGGTCACCACGTATGATGGTCTAATTAGTTGGGTAAATCATTTACACTCACCGCTATAACAGATCTCATCAGAATTTTATACAGATATATTAAAATACAATTTATTCTTTAATACAATATATAACAATAAAAACCATATTTTTACTCAGAACTAAAAATATATAACAAATGGTAAAACACATCTAACTCAATAGAATTAATAAAATAATCTCCACACATTTCTCTAATTGTGAAAACGTCGATTGATGTATCTCCAAGGGAAAGAAAAAAAGAAGAGGAAAGACACAATGAGTGTTACTTATAACAGTATATATAATCTATCAAATTCTTTACTCTTTAGTGTACATTTCATTAGTAAGTTTTTGTATATACAAATTTATACTCATAATTAATGTACATCATTCATAGAAAAGCATTTAATTCGAAGTCTACATTAAGTCCCAGTGGAACAAGTGTTTTTAGGGTGAAAATCCAGAAACTCTCTCTCTTTTTCAGAGAGATGATTCTATTCCCACCTCTCCAGTGTGGTAACACTTGTTCCAATACAGTAAACTTAAGACCCGATGTGTCTCCGTTATGCTTTTGAATAAAATGATTAGACAGAAAGTGTGTTGTAATACCTCGTCTTATATTTCCAATGTGTTCAAGTATACGTGTTTGTACTTTTCTTGAAGTTTGACCCACATATTGTAGCCCACATGGGCAAGAAACAAGGTATACTACATGATCCGTTTTACATGTTAAAAGTTGTTTTATACCAAACCGTTTTCCTGTTACGTGTGATATAAAACTAAATTTATCATCCGTCCTGTGTTTACAGGCCGTACATGTAGTGCAACCGTAAAAGCCTTTATTTTGTGTTAACCACCTGTTTGCAATAGGATTTACTTTTTGCAAAGCACTAGGTGCCAGTTTTTCTTTTAAGGCTTTAGCTCTTTTAAAAATAACATTTGGTTTATCTGGTACAATGTCTCCCAGTACAGAATCATTTTTAACAATATGCCAATACTTATGAATAATTTTTGAGATTTTTTCTGATTGACTATTATAGTTTGTAATAAATGAATATTCAAAGTTATTTTTTGAACTCAACTGTTTTTTACTTTTTTCACACAACAAATCTTTTCTGTCTAGATTTTCAGCTTTTATTAAAGCATTTCTTATATCTTTATCTTTATAGTTTTTTTCTTTAAATCTATTCTTTAAAAAAGCTGATTGGGTATGGAAACTGCGATCGTCAGAGCAGTTTCTCCTTATACGTCGTATTTGCCCATATGGGACATTTTGCAGCCATTTGGGATGATGACAACTATCCATAGATATATAGTTATTAATATCAACACCCTTGAAAAAGGTCTTCGTTTTGATCAGACCATCCTCAATGTAAATTTCTAAGTCAAGGAAGTTCACTTTTTCCTGACTGTAATCACATGTAAAATGTAGATTTAGCAAATTATCATTCAGATAATGGGTGAACTGGATAAGTCCCTTTTCGTCACCTTTCCACACAAAGATGATATCATCTATGTACCTTCGCCACAGGCACAAATTTTCACCCAGCTCCGCAACAGACCATATATGGTCCTCTTCCCATGCTCCCATCAGGAGATTTGCGTAGCTGGGTGCAAACTTCGTGCCCATGGCGGTACCACATTTCTGTAGATAATATGTACCCTCGAACAAGAAGTAGTTGTGCTCTAAGATGAATTTGATACCATCAAGAATAAAGTTAGCCTGTTCATTTGGCATCTCTAGATCTTTGGCTAATGCTCTGTCAACTGCCTCGTGTCCATCTCGGTGGTTTATACAGGTATATAGTGAGGTAACATCGCACGTCACTAGATACCATCCCTCTTCCCAGACTTGATTGTCCAAGATACGCAAGATGTCAGTAGTATCTTTAAGGTAGGAGGGAAGTTTTTTTACATATTTTTGTAAGTAGACGTCTATGTAGGCGGATAGATGGGACGTTAGAGAGTCTATGCCTGCAATAATGGGCCTTCCTGGGGGGTTAGTGATACTTTTGTGTAGTTTTGGAAGGTAATAAAATATAGGTTTAACGGGGTTATCTCTATACAGGAAATTATATTCGTCATTGTTTATTACTCCTTCCATTTTTCCTTTATCTAGCAGAATTTTTAGATCTTTTAAGAAATCTGCCGTTGGATCTTTTTTTAAAGGTAAATAGGTATGGCTATCTCCCAGAATCCTATTGGACTCAGCAATATAGTCTTTTCTATTTAGGATAGCTATACCGCCCCCCTTATCAGCTTGTTTTATCACTACAGATGTATCTTCCTGTAAAGTTTTTAAAGCTGTTCTCTCAGAATTTGTTAGATTATTTTCAAACATTTTTCCTGATTCTACCAATTTTTCAAAATCTTTTTGTATCAGATTCGAGAATACCTCTAAGTTGTTACCCTTTGCAGTTCACCCATTATCTGAATGATAATTTGCTAAATCTACATTTTACATGTGATTACAGTCAGGAAAAAGTGAACTTCCTTGACTTAGAAATTTACATTGAGGATGGTCTGATCAAAACGAAGACCTTTTTCAAGGGTGTTGATATTAATAACTATATATCTATGGATAGTTGTCATCATCCCAAATGGCTGCAAAATGTCCCATATGGGCAAATACGACGTATAAGGAGAAACTGCTCTGACGATCGCAGTTTCCATACCCAATCAGCTTTTTTAAAGAATAGATTTAAAGAAAAAAACTATAAAGATAAAGATATAAGAAATGCTTTAATAAAAGCTGAAAATCTAGACAGAAAAGATTTGTTGTGTGAAAAAAGTAAAAAACAGTTGAGTTCAAAAAATAACTTTGAATATTCATTTATTACAAACTATAATAGTCAATCAGAAAAAATCTCAAAAATTATTCATAAGTATTGGCATATTGTTAAAAATGATTCTGTACTGGGAGACATTGTACCAGATAAACCAAATGTTATTTTTAAAAGAGCTAAAGCCTTAAAAGAAAAACTGGCACCTAGTGCTTTGCAAAAAGTAAATCCTATTGCAAACAGGTGGTTAACACAAAATAAAGGCTTTTACGGTTGCACTACATGTACGGCCTGTAAACACAGGACGGATGATAAATTTAGTTTTATATCACACGTAACAGGAAAACGGTTTGGTATAAAACAACTTTTAACATGTAAAACGGATCATGTAGTATACCTTGTTTCTTGCCCATGTGGGCTACAATATGTGGGTCAAACTTCAAGAAAAGTACAAACACGTATACTTGAACACATTGGAAATATAAGACGAGGTATTACAACACACTTTCTGTCTAATCATTTTATTCAAAAGCATAACGGAGACACATCGGGTCTTAAGTTTACTGTATTGGAACAAGTGTTACCACACTGGAGAGGTGGGAATAGAATCATCTCTCTGAAAAAGAGAGAGAGTTTCTGGATTTTCACCCTAAAAACACTTGTTCCACTGGGACTTAATGTAGACTTCGAATTAAATGCTTTTCTATGAATGATGTACATTAATTATGAGTATAAATTTGTATATACAAAAACTTACTAATGAAATGTACACTAAAGAGTAAAGAATTTGATAGATTATATATACTGTTATAAGTAACACTCATTGTGTCTTTCCTCTTCTTTTTTTCTTTCCCTTGGAGATACATCAATCGACGTTTTCACAATTAGAGAAATGTGTGGAGATTATTTTATTAATTCTATTGAGTTAGATGTGTTTTACCATTTGTTATATATTTTTAGTTCTGAGTAAAAATATGGTTTTTATTGTTATATATTGTATTAAAGAATAAATTGTATTTTAATATATCTGTATAAAATTCTGATGAGATCTGTTATAGCGGTGAGTGTAAATGATTTACCCAACTAATTAGACCATCATACGTGGTGACCTATGGGGAGAAAGGTCACTTTAATTGGGAAGGGTATATATAGTATCCTCCCATGGGTCTACGTCACTCCTGACGAAGCCGTCCACCCTATACGGCGAAACGCGTAGAGCGTAACCCTCAACGTGCCATCCTGAGGGAGACAGTCTCCAGCTGATGTTCCGTTGGCGCCAACTGTTCCGTGAAACCCGGAAGTGACGTATCGGCATCCAGTCTGCAGTACAGGAGATACCGGTGGAGAAGTCAGACGTGCAGGAGGTCCACGAGGTCGCGACTCGGCGTTCCATCTTTAAACCTGTTACCCACGCCTGTTTGAATCTGGTATCTTGTAAGCCTTGAATTTTACCATTTCCGGATAAATTTGATTTGGCTTTTTTATTCTTGGCTCTGTTGTCTCTCTTCTGGGATATCATTCTCCCTAATTATATGCTGCTTATGGACTATATTCCTTAATTCAGCACTCTGTTGCTCCTTGGAGCCCTACCGTTTATATGTTGCTTTATATACAGTATACACTATGGTAGTTTGTATGTATTTTTTCAGATATTGACGCTCCCCTGGTTCCGTTCCCTTGTGAGCAAAACCCTGCTTTTTTCGAACAATTTTTTGCCAAACTACATAAAATAGCTAAGGGAAGTATCTTCCTTGCGGGTGACCTAAATCGCACAATGGACCCTGACCTGGACAGATGCACCCAAATTAACACAGCCCATAGACAGGACCTATTAACCATACGCAATGGCCTCCAGGATTGTCAGTTGACAGATGTGTGGAGAGAACAACACCCAGTGGCCCGAGAATACACTTTCTACTCACACCCCCATGACAGATACAGCCGAATAGACTACTTCCTAGTGTCAAACAGAGTGGTTCCAGTGGTGGGCCATACAGAGATCCATGAGATCTCGTGGTCCGACCACGCGCCTATAGAGCTGAGGTGCACGATAGTAGGGCTAGACAGACCCGGAGCAAACTGGAAGCTTAACGAGCTTCTTCTCAAGGCCCCCGCTACCGAAAGAGCGATACGGGACCGGATAAAGGACTTCTTTAGAGAAAATAAGGGAAGCGTGCAGTCGCAGGCCACGCTCTGGGAAGCCCATAAGGCTACTCTCAGGGGATTCCTCATGAACATAGCTGGTAAGCGGAAACGAGAGAAAGCATCTAAAATAAAAGAGCTGCAGGCGAAACTAACACTCCTCACTGCACAGCATTCCGCGGACAAAAACCAGAACACGTGGCAAGAATTGATAGATACTAAGGCGGCCCTTAATTTAGTGTTATCATCCCAGGCCGAGAAGGAGTTAGCTTGGTCCAAACGCAGATTTTACGAAAAAGCCAACAAGCCAGATACCTTACTAGCCAACAAGCTCCGAAACAAGCTTCCAAACTTCCGGATAGCGGCAATTAGAACACAGCAGGGTGACCTTACCTCCGATTCGAGACAGATAGTGGAAGCATTTCGGAAATATTATGCTACACTATATGATGGAGATAAGGTTACCCACAATCAAAAAACATCAGCTACCTTAACGAGGTTTCTGTCTGAGGCGCAGCTCCCGACCCTGGGCAGGGCTGAGAAAGAGGCCCTACAGGGTGATTTCACCCTGGAAGAGATACCAGAGGTAATTAAGTCCCTCAAACCAGCCAAGGCCCCAGGTCCTAATGGCTACTCTAATTTGTATTACAAAAAATTATGTAAGACCCTAGCCCCTCATTTTCTGAAGTTATTTAACGGGATCCTGGATGGGGAGCCCTTCCCGACCCAGATGCTCCAGGCATCTATCTCAGTGATCCACAAACCCGGTAAGGACCCGGCAGACTACAAGAGCTACCGGCCAATCTCCCTGATTAATTCGGACATAAAAATCTTTTCCAAACTATTAGCAAACAGGGTGGGTAGCGTCCTTCCGGGCCTGATTCATCCGGATCAAGTAGGCTTTATTGCAGGCAGACAGGCAGCAGATAACACCAGACGGATAATAGATTTGATAGATTTGGCAAAAAAGAAAAACATACCGTCAATGGTGTTGAGTCTGGATGCCGAGAAGGCATTCGATAGTATCGATTGGTTTTACCTACGAGAGACGCTGGGGGTGTTTGGGTTTGGAGGCCGCCTTCTAGAGGCAATAATGGCCCTATACTCAGGACCCACAGCGAGAGTAAGACACCAGGGTTTCCCTTCGGAACTATTTAATATACGGAGTGGGACCCGTCAGGGTTGCCCGCTGTCCCCATTACTTTTTGCCCTTTGTATTGAACCTCTCGCAGCCCACATCAGGTTATGCCCCAATATAACAGGAATTCAAACGGGGGGACAGCATCACAAAGCTGCGCTGTATGCAGACGACGTGATCCTAACTATCTCTAAACCGCTGACAGCCCTGCCCAATGTCTTTGAGATCCTGGGCACCTTTAGCATGGTCTCAGGGTTTAAAATTAACCAGGTCAAGTCAGAGGCGCTCAATATCAATCTGCCAAAACCAATTGAAAAACTATTAGAACTAAACTTTAATTTTAAGTGGCAATCCTCCGCAATCAAATATCTAGGGGTATATATCACCAGGGATTACAATACCTTATATAAGGCAAATTTCCCCAAGATGATGAAGAAGCTAAAGGAGGATCTCAGGGTTTGGGAGGGTTACGGGATATCATGGTTCGGCAGGATTAATAGCGTAAAGATGAACTTACTGCCCAAGCTGCTATATCTGTTTCAGACCCTACCAATACCGTTAGTTAAATCTGAGATCCAAGCCCTTCAAGCTCACATCATCCAATTTATTTGGAATAAAAAACGCCCACGAATTGCAAAAAGCCTACTGACAAAACCAGTGGTAAAAGGAGGATTAGCGGTACCTTACTTGATGGCGTATTATAAAGCGGCACAATTAAGCCAAATCATTCAATGGCACGCGGACCCCACAAACAGAAGATGGACAGAGCTGGAAAGGGAATGTTGCGCGCCAGTGACACTCCACGATTTGATCTGGCTACCAAAACAATGCAAAAAAGGCATTGGGACGCCGCTCTGCGCAATAGCGAACTCCTTGGCGGTTTGGGAGACATCCAAATTGAAAGCTAACCTAACTTCACCACAAACACTAATGACCCCCCTATGGGGCAATCCGGATTTTGCTCTGGGGCTGGTAGGCGATAAATTTATAAGATGGACGCAAGCAGGGTACAATCGATTAAAGGACCTGGAGGGTACAAGATCTATCAAGACGTTCGATATGCTGAGGGACGAATCAAAATTACCAAATGTAGAGTTATTTAGACTCCTCCAGGTCAGGGCATTCTATAACAAATTCCCCGTTCGTCCCGCACGAACTAATTTTGAACAGCTGTGTTCAAATCCAACGGACACAAGGGGACTGACTTCTCGAATGTACAGGGAGGTAGTCTGTCCTGCTCAAGTAGACAGCCCCCGCCTACGATACATGCGACAATGGGAGACAGAGCTAGTGGATACTTTAGAGGACGAGGAATGGGACTACATATTGCAAGCTGCCGCGAAAAGCTCAATATGTGTCACATTGAAGGAGAACGCATATAAGGTCCTTATGCGGTGGTACCATACCCCAGCTAAATTATCTACATTTGTCAGGGGTTATTCGCCGCTCTGCCCTAAACAGTGCGGGGAATTAGCTGACCTTAAACACATGCTGTGGTCTTGCCCAAGGGTGGCCCCGATTTGGGAAAAAATTCGAGACTGGCTGCAAGGGATTCTCGATTTAGAGATCCCCCTGGACCCGTGGCTGTTCCTTTTGGGCAGGCGGCCCCAGGACATGTCTAGACCGACACACAAATTGGTCATGCACTTCGCGACCGCCACCCGGTGTGAGATTGCAGCATTGTGGAAGCAGAATGAGATCCCAATTATCCCCAAAATCAGGAACAGAATTTGGCATGTTTGCCAGATGGAACAGTTGACGAGTTGGGTCAACGACTCTGGCACTAAATTTCTAAAAGTCTGGGACCCATGGCTAGAACAAACCAACATCCCTGGGTTGGAAGCCGCCTCAATTTTGCACTAATAATAATAAATGCGTTCTCCTTGGATGGGATAGATTAGACACGGACGTAGGGACACACTAGTCAGTGCCACCCAACAGTTACGCTGAGCAACAGGTTCATGAGAGAGAATACCCAGTCACTCAAGGTCGCCTAGACCCTCCTCCAGAGCTTCGCAAGATCACGCCCCCCTCTCCCCCCCACCACATGTGTACCCCCCCCCAGTCTTGTGAGTCGAGTATGTCTTGTCTTGTTTCCCTGTATGTGGTTCGTCTAGTGCTGTTAGTGTCGACAGCTGTTCAACACAAAAATGTGGTTTGACTTTAATGTACGCCTATGGGTGATGAGTTTCTGTATTTTTCTTTCCACAAATAAAAAATGAAAGTTGAAAAAAAAAAAGGGGGCAGTATGGGCAATGGGAATCCGTTACGATACCCGCCGCCTCCATCTCCTTTAGGACGTCCATCACATCCTCCACATCTCTGGGAGCTATGCATCTGAAACGCTCCCAAAATGGAGTGGCGTCGTTCAATCAGATTATGTGTTGAGCACTCTTGCTGCAGCCCACATCCATCTCACTGGTGGATGGTCCCTCCTTGCATTCTTCCACTCCACTGGCAGGGACGATTCTCCAAAGTCGAACTGCTCCCCTCAGAAATTGTTTGGTTCGATAATCATCTAAATCAGCCACGCGGATGACCTTGTGATGACCTTCCCAGAGATGTGGAGGATGTGACGAATGTCATGAATGAGATGGAGACAGCGGGTATCGTAACGGAGTCCCATAGCCCATATGCCTCCCCTATTGTGGTGGTGCAGAAGAAGAACGGATCCGTGCGCCTATGAGTGGACTACCGCACCCTGAACCAGCGCACAGTCCCGGACCAATATACCTCACCAGAGTCCACAGCGCCAGCTACAGCCATCGAAGAAATTCCAATAATTCCCCCCCCCCCATTTTGTTTGAGGGCATGGAACTGGGCCAGCAATGCAATGGTGTCGTCCTTAGTGCCATAGGCTTTGGTTAAGGCCCAAATCAGAGCTTAGGCATCAGCCACAGCATGGCACTCACAATATAATCACACTATGTTAGGTGGGCAGGGGCAGCGGACACTAAACGATTCACTGTCTCTTGATAGCATCCGTGCAAGTCCATTCTGGCAGCACTTGCACCACATGGTCTCTCCACTCTGCAAACTCCTCTTCTCCCAGCGGCGTGGGCCGTATCCAAGAGAAAGCTTTTAGGTTGCGATAATGATGACCCTGGGAGGGCTGCGCAAATTTGTCAGCCAATCTCTGTAGTTCTTCCTCGACATCTGCACCTCTGGACGAGCGTCGACTATGACAATCTGACCGTCCGCTGTGAGCTAACTCTGGATTAGTTTAGTGCTGTCTGGGGCTATTCTCAGGGAATGGTCCTGTTGGATGCCCCACTGATGCTGGTCAGGGACTGAAATCCTCCATATGTATGGGTAGGTCGGGGTATATGAGCAGACAACCAGTGGGTAGGGCTTCTGGAAAATGTAGGGCATGGGAACCATCATCTTCACTTAACTCATTGCCAGAGGTAAATATGACTACACTCCAGTGGTAGGTAGTGTCCCTCTTTCGGCCTAGGACCTGGGCTCCAGCTAAACCAGGAAACTGCCTTAGGGATGTGCAGACTTGCTGTGGGGGTGTGCCAGCCGGGACATCCCCCACCGTGACTACGTGGGGAGACTTGTGAAACTCCACAGCCCACTCACGGACCTCTTGTTTGGAGGCTATGAACATGGTTCCCTAAATTTGGTTCTGCTATCTCAGGCAACCCCAGGTCTGAATCTCAGAAATGCCTCCAAATGTAGCCCCCTTTCCCTATGCCTAAGGGAACTACACAGCAGGGGGCCGCCAACATCAATCCCCTCACACCTTAGAGTCCTGGATGATGTCTGCCCTGTAGGCCTGCACACATGCTGGAGTCTCCATTCAGAGGAACTCCACGCTGTCTGGCATCCTGCTCGGCTGCATCCTAACACTACAAGGAATCACTGAGCTAGGGAAGACCCTACAACACTCCTCTACTGTGCCAGGGAAGCTAACTGGGGCCTGCAGGGAAGTCAGGCCTAGTCATGGGCATACTAGCTCCCTGGACACCACCTCCTCCCTTGCTGCCTCCATCAGGACTGACTATCCTTCGTGGTCCCGCGGATGATATCCCGAGTCCCAAGATGGCTGCTCACATCTTTTCCTGCAAGGCATTCAGGGGACTTGCAGTCTCTTGCTGCTTTTGGTGCCATTTCAAGATGACCGCAACTGCGCATGCGCGCCAGATCCAAAATGGCCACCACCACTTCTCCCCGATCGCACGGAGCTCCGCAGCCCGGATAACCAGCTGAGCAGTTCCCCCTCACTGGAGATAAGGAGGGGGACTCTGCTACACAGGTTTGTTACTTTACGTTTGTTTAAATCCCCCAGTATACCGTAAGTAGCAAATATTATTTTGGGAATGTATAAAAATAAATAGAATCTGCATTTATAACCAACACATGATGAAAGTCATCAATAATTGTCATCGATAATAATTGGTAACCAAAGAACAGCTAAACAAAATAATGATGCTTTGTACATTTTGACAATGATAATAAACTCACGAGTTACCTTTTCTTATTCTACCTTATGTGTGGATGGCTTTTATTAGCAGAATAATTTTTTTCAGGTTTGTCTATTTTAAAAACATATTTGTTTTTGGATAATCAAATATAATCAAAATTGAATTATTTTTTCAAGAAAATAGGTCATATTAATGTGTTTACCATTATAGTAGCAAAATTAAATATCAAGAACAGACACTCAGATTACATGAAGTACGAATGTTTTCTGGGGAAAGTGACATGCAGTACTTATATTTTAGACTTCAAGGGCAATCTAAAATGTGATACAGATAAGGATTTGTTTTGGTGACATGGGTTGAGCTCTCAGTCAATGTACAAAAACTTACAAGAGATTTTTAATATTTTCCTTCCTTCTATGAAGTGTTTGAATAGGTTATCGTCAATGCATTGTCAGCATGTCTGAACATTCTATGCCATTGATCAAAGTCTATTCCAAAAAGCATATGCAACAATTTGTGACAACTGCATTTGTGTACTACAGTATGTCTGCCCTGCTAATAAAAGTGCCAATGTTAATTTTATGTTATGTCTCGTGCGTTAGATCGGAGAAAATGTTCTTGTAATTTGCAACTGTAACATTTTTATATTAACTAATGTGTGTCAAATGCATTGCATTTCTGTGCACCAAAATATTTGACAAAAACCATTTTTTAAGTTTTTGGTACACATTGAGAAAAATAATGTTAGAAAATGTGAGATTTCAGTGCATCGATTTAATGACAAACATGCAATTTTTGTCACAGAGGATGTACGTGTTGCTGCTGATCTTCTGTTCTCCCTCTACCACTTGTCCTCTTGACCCCATTCCTTCCCATCTCCTAAAGCCTATTGCTCCTACTGTACTCTAATCACTACGCTCACACATATTTTCAACTCCTCCCTCTACTATGGTACCTATCAATCATCCTTCAAACATGCAACACTTATAACATTACTTAAAAAAAAAAGCTTGACCCAACATGTCTCTCTAACTATTGTCATGTCTCCTTCCTACCTTTTGCCTCTAAACTCCTTGAATATCTTGTATTCTTTCACTTGCTACATTTTCTCACCTATTCTCTCCTAGACACTCTACAATCTGGCTTTCGCACTGCTCACTCCATTGAAAAAGCCCTCACTAAAATAACTAATGACGTCCATGCTTCCGAAGACAGTCACAACACTCTGCTCATATTGTTCGACCTCTCTGCAGCCTTTGATACTGTGGACCACCCTCTTCTCCTAAACATTCTCCATACTCTTGGTATCCGTAACAGAGCTCTATCCTGGATTTCCTCTTACAGTACCTCTCCCATCGTACTTTCAGTCTTGTTTGCTACCACCTCCTCCTCCTCTATCGACCTCTCTGTGGGTGTACCACAGAGCTCAGTCATGGGACCTCTTCTCTTTTCTCTTTACACACTCTCTCTGGGTGACCTTCTTCTTATGACACACAAATATACATTTCAATATCTGAATTTAAACCTGCTGTACAGATCAAAGTTTCTGAATGTCTCTCCGCTGTATCGTCCTGGATGGCCGTCCGCTGACTCAAAATTAACATGTAAAAAATGTAGCTCCTCATACTTCCTCCCAAACCTGGCCCTACTACAGTACGTCCTTCTACATTACTGTTGGAATCACTATCATACACCCAGTTTAACAAATACACTGCCATGGGGTCACATTTGACTCCTTCCATAAATTCTCCTTTTCACATTGAAAATGTAGCTAAAACCTGTTGTTTTTTTCTTCTGAAATATTGCAAAGATACACCCTTTCCTCTGTTGCTCTACTTCTATAGCTCTGACGCATGCCCTCATTCTCTCCCGCCTCGACTATTGTAACCTCCTATTGCTTGGCTTTCTTGCCTCTCACCTGTCTCACCTAGAATCAATCCTAAACGCTGCTGCCAGAATCACTTTACTCTCTCCGAAATCTGTCGCAGCGCCTCCCCTGCTGAAATCCCTCTCCTGGCTTCCTATCAAATCCTTTATCACACACTAATTTCTCCTCTTCACTATTAAGGCTATATACTCTTCTGCCCCTCCTTATATCTCAGCTCTGATTTCTCACTATACACCATCCTGAATCTTGCGTTCTGCTCAAGGATGTCTTCTGTCTACCCTTTTTATGTCTAAAGCCCTCTCCCGCTTTAAACCTTTCTCATTCACTGTCCCACACCTCAGGAATGCCCTTCCAGTCAATATCTGACTAGCACCCTCTCTATTTACCTTTAAGACCTATCTTAAAACTCACCTCCTTAATGAAGTATATCGGTAGCTCCATGGCTGATACTTTACACCTCACATCGATCTTGGCCCATTACAGATGCACTTACCAGAACTCCTTCCTACTGTCTCTGTACGTTTTTCCTACTTACCACTTAGGTTGTAAGCTCTTTAGGACAGGGACTCCTTTTCCTAAATGTTACTTTTATGTCTGAAGAGCTTATTCCCATTATGTGTTTTTTGTATCATTTGTTATTTATACTATTAATGCAAGCCTGGAGCAGGTGATAAAAAAGTGCGCTATTTCTGCTGTTAATCCAGTTTTGATCAATTTCGGAACATGATGTATGGCATGAATGGTTAAAAATGCTGTATTATGACAATTTTTTAACAGATGCAATATTTTTAATGGATTAGATAAAAGTGTGGATTATTTTTACCGATGCAACATTGATGTATTGCACTAGAAAAATAATACACTTTTTGTTGTTGTAATACTGCATTTTCTGGTTAGTGCAGCATGATGCACCCAGCCCTTAGAACATAGGCCCCAAGATGTTGTCAAATGTGAATCATTCAAAGCTTTATTCTATATGCTGTACAACTGCTTCTTTATACAAGAGAAGTCACTGTGCCTCATTATTACGCCCATAAACATAAGCAATGGGCGCTACCACAAACTGAAATATATGGGAACAATAAAAATTATTTTCAGAACGTCACAACCTTATAGAGTATATAAGGTTCCCATCTGCTTCGTACTCCCTTCTTGTGACTCAAACCCCAATAGGATCTATCCAGGATCCATAACGGTGCAGAAATACAAGAGAAAAGGGGGAGCACAGGTTGAGGGATGATAGGGGTAACAAATTCAGAGTGATTGAGCTCGAGAACATGAGTTTCCGAACTAGTGAACGTGAGGATGGTAGAGTGTATAATAACAAACACAAGTTAATTTCTCTCTTTAAGCCACTGTAAATTAGTGCGGTATGGAATTTTTTTTATTGTGTGGTAAAAAAAATCCATACCGCACTAATTTACAGTGGCTTAAAGAGAGAAATTAACTTAACGTTCCATTTCGCTTCTGCAGTTTTTAAGAGCTGCACAGAGAGAAGCTACATTTCCCTGCACAGCTCTTACAGGCAATTGTGCAGTTTTAATTTGAATTTTAATAACATAGGATTAAAGCCGGTGGTCTCTGGAACTGAACCATATTAATTTCAGGTCCGGGTACCCCTTCTTCCCGAGGTACAGGCCTCCGTAGGGAGTGGAGATATATACTGCAAATTTCAATGTCCCAGTCACGTGATGCAGGAGATGGACACTTGCAGAAGATACCGTCACCCACTGTGGCAGCCTGCACCTTGAAAATCAGGGGGTCCCTGGACCTGAAACTAATGCAGTTCAGGTCCAGGTACCCCTACTGCAATCATATGTTATTAAAATGAATACAAACCTTCATAACCTTAGTGGTTAACCGCTACGGTAATGAAGGGGTTAAAAAGATTTACTCGGTTTGTTGGTGGTAGAGGGGGTGGGTTAAGCTTTTAGTTGCCACAGGGTGGGTGGTTTGGCATCCCAGGAGGGGTTACCCCTTCATTACCTTAGCGGTGGTAACGATAAGGTAATGAAGGGTTAACGTCTACCGCAACCCTCCCTGGGGAACTACAACTTTCACCCCTTCCTCCTCTCTACCCCCAACAAAGCAGTTCCTACTATTTAGCCAAGAAAAAAAGGAGTCCTCCGGCGCATGGTTATAATCGTGGTTCCCAAGACATGTAGAGAGAAAATTAAAACAACAAACTACAGAAAAAGGGGTGGTTAAAATGGAATTAATATGCAGCCTAATGTTGATTGGTATTAGACAGAAGAACACTTACATAAACTGCAGATCCTTAAGAAGGAGATTCTTCTTAAATGTGCCTCAAAACATAAAGGAGAAGGATATAGTGTAAAAACGTTTAATGAAGAAATAAAATTTAAAAGAGAATGCTCACTCACAAACGACCATAGGCATATGGCATTGAAAGGGTTTTCACTCTGGATTCCACAAGCCTCTCCCTTGTATCTCAAGGCATCGGTGCGGCGTCTGTCTCGGCGTAGGAAGTGACGTCAGCTGTCGGCGTCACCGGGGGACTCGCTCGTGCACAGCCCTGGTTGCTCCCTTCGCTGACCTACTGCTTCAGCTCTGGTCCTGTACATGCGCATCGGGAGTAGTTCAATCCTAAAGCCTGGTAGAGCTTTCTCCTTCCAGCTACGGTGGCCTGGAATGTCCAAATTCTGTCAAACTAGTTTTGCCTTTGTTATTGATAGCTCTTTTATATATTTAAGATTAACCATATTGGTGTGTAAAAGAATAATAAAGTGACTCTGGTATCCATCATGTTGTGTTATTGATTTGACAAGGATTTCAGTAATGTACTATTGTAAACACACATAATATTCTGTTGACAAGAACAATCATAATTTAAAAGGACTTGTTACATTTTTTACAAAGTTAGCAACTAGTCAGTTACTATTCTGTAAAAAGAAAAATAATTTGTTTCTATTTAAAATATGTATGTGAAATTTACACTCACTGTCACATGTGTATTTATATACTGTGTATATATATATATATACATATATATACACACACATACACGATGAAGTCCCATTTTTGGAGAGATGAAACATGTAAGGTTGTTGAAATGTCATCACGCTAAAATACTAAGGGGCTTATGCAGAGAGGAACGTTATTTAATGTGAAAACGGCAAGAAAATAGCCACAGAATTGGAGCAAGTTATGGGCGTATGCTGAAAGCTGCGTTACCTCATTTTTCTGATGAGATTCAAAATTGCCAAGTTTTTCTGGCTAGATTGAACTCGCTATAATATAGGGCAGAATGGCGAGTTGCAGTGCATCTATGCTACCTGCATACCACCCTATTTTAACATGGCGAATTTACCAATCTCTCCACGTGTTTGGCAATTTTTAAAGTAAAGAAAGCTGCTGTGGCGAATTTTATGAATCTCTCCATGTTCTCTGCAGGACAAGCTTTTCTGGTACGTATTTTCGCCAAAAGATGGGGCTATTTCCCTTCTCTATCCTCTCTGCATAAGCCCCTAAGTATGTGATCATCTGGTCACACTGTGTGACATCATCACGTAGCGCAATGCAGCGTTGACATTCAGAACTCTGATCCACAACTTCAGTACAAGTAGGATAAGCGTGTTCCACTCTAGGAGGATGTGTGCGGAGCTATTAACATCGTTTTCCCAGACCCCTCTGTATCCACTGTGTATCCGGCTGCTGGAGCAGAGATTGAGCAGTTGCTCACGTGGATTCCCCTGCTAACATACTGTTCAAGATTGGAGGTTTTGATCTTTTTCAACTGGATATCAAATATCTTGCATTAAAGTATATGCTGAAACAGCGCATTGTCATCTGATGTCTCGTCAGTGGGCATTTGTCACCTTTTGACACAATTGTATTACATTTATTGCATTATATAGTGTGCTCTTATTCTCTTTATTTTTTTTATATATATACTGTATAATAGACAATTGTTTGGGGAAATTACTTGTCCATTTGTGACTTTCAGTAGGTGTGCAATACAGTATATGAGATCGTCATATTGGGATTTTATTTCCTGCTAATTTAGAGAAAGTGCATAGGAAGCAATTTCTCTATTTTAGGTATTCAATTTATTGCATGCTTGCAGTCAGTCTATATTACTGTCTGCAAATATACTTTACTGACAAAATACCACTCTGTTTAAGAGTGAGGAAATTACCTAGTAATTTAAAAGCATTTTTTATGTGTTTTCTAGAAGTATCTTCATGGTAAAGAGTCCGGAAGGACATAAACAAAACCTCATATTTAAGCTCAGTGATAGAACAGTGGAAGTAATACAAGATCCAGATGTCTCTGAAAATAAATCTTCTATTTAAATATGACACACACTAAAATACAAATAGCTACTGATCTCTAGTGAGCACTGAAATCGTATTTCATTTGTTTACTGCAAGCTATATATTTTTTTTAATGTACATTTGTTGCTTGAGGAAGATATTTATTATTCTAGGAAGAGAAGCAGTGCTAACTGTGCATAAAAAGCCTTTAACATTACTCCACTCAACAGTATTTCCTTATATTACATTCTGATGGTATTTAAACCAGGTTCAACCACTTTAACTGCAGTGTTCTTACCACTGAGCAGCTCCTTCAGTCCAGAATTATATGTTGCGTTTAAGAGGTCAACGACATTTTCACAGAAAGTCAAATCTGGCACAGATTGGCCAGTTCCTTTCAGCCGCGGAATTCCGCAGATCAGTATGAAATGACTGATTCATTTTTTTCATATCACTGAAAATCCGTCCGACGATATGGAATTCGACTCCGCAACCGGAATCCAAATCCGCAAACTGATTTATTATGGGACGAAGAATATATAAATGAGGGTGCAGCCTCAAACGTAAGCAATTATGTTGCAGGCAAGGTTTGGGCTGCTGCTATAGTAAGATAGGTTAAACATTTATACATTATTTATTGAATAAAACTTGTAGCTTAACCATTAACCTTTGACTGACTGGATGCACCTCTGTCTATATGTCCATGTCACTCCCTTGACTAGTGTGGCGTCTTGCTGGCCTACGCTCTTCTACTGTACTATCTCTTTGCATATTACAGTATATAAATAATATAGCAGTATATTTATATTTAATAATGATGTTATAGTATTAATACCCTCAATACTGTATCAATTAGTTTAAAGGAGGATTAAACTTATACATGTAGCCCATGTCCCCCCCCCCCCAGACACAGATCGAGCCTCTAAGGTGTATTGAGGGCTGGATACATGTACTATGGTGGTGCATACCTGCTTGGAACAGGAGGGCCTGAGTCTCCCGCGTTGGTGTGGGGGATAACAGGGCCAGGCTTCTGGGGTATATGCTTCCATCTTCTTTAGCAACGGTGCAGCGCCTCCATCTTCTGGCGAGACCTATAGGGATAGGATAAGATCCTCCCAGAAGAAGCCCTGGTCCCAGGGCAAGTGATCTTATACTCCACACAGTCTCTTTATAAAAGCAGCAATGGTCTTTATTGTCCTTGCACAATGATACAGCAACACTACATGCACAGCGGCACACAGCAGTTCATATACAGCAGTGCACTCCAAATGTGTACAGGCCTTTCCTCCTCTCTCTCCTCCAGGCTGTACCCTAGCAGGATGGGCTGGTTAGGGCTTCAATACCCCAATCCCCACCTCCAGGATATACTCTCTGAGTGAGGGTAGATCTCCCCCCTCACCCCCTCAGCAGGGTAAGGGGCATTGGTCCACGCACTACAGTGCTATCAGCTCTAATCAGTATGGCTGAGTGTCTTGTCTCCTGTTTCCTTGAACTCCCAGAACATGCTCTCTCTGTTTCCTTCACTCTCCACTCTCACCACTCCAACTTTCTCCACTCTCCAGACTGACACATCTTTCTCTCCATTGCAACAGACTGTCACCGAACTGACACTCCAACAGACTCTCACAGAACTGACCAGACACACACAGGAGCAGCCCACTAAATAGATACAGCTCTGCCCCTTATGATGTCAGCAGGACCTTCCCTCTGTCTCAGGCCTGCCACAGAGTCAGGGGCCTACCTCTATCACTCAAGGCAGGGCTTGGTGGGGGGAAAACCCATGATTACTACTGGCGCCTGCCCTTACCAGGGCTTACTCCAGTAGGAGAAGGATTGGTAGCCCACTATTTCTTACAGGGGCTACATACAAATGTAATTTATCTTTCTATTCACCTTGTGTGCCAGTACACAGCCCAGGCCCCTAAGGGCAGCATCAACTACCATTCCATTACTACAGTTGTGTCATTGGTACTTTACTACCAATGCCAGTGACACAGCAGCAGCAGCATCAGCAGCAGCAGTCAGCAAGGCCAACAAGAACACTGTGCAAAGTGCAAAAGCAGCATCGAGAGTAAATAAAAATCACTTACTCTTGTCTCTCTCTTTCTCTAGTCATCTCTCATTCTTTCGTCATCTCATTCTTAATATATATATATATATAACTTTTAGAGAAGATGCTTAGGGGATTCAGGTAGCTTCCATAAGTGAGTTATCGACATTTTTGTGCACTTTTCGAGGGAGTTTGTATGTGTAGCTATTCAGAAAGCTCTGATAACATGGCAAACTCGCTCAAAACCTGCTTCTACCTGATCGGTCATACTCCAGTTCAGACAAACTGAGTGGTAGCTCAAAAAACGCTCAAACTCACATTTTTTGACAGATCGAGCTATTCAGGTAGCTCCGAGATTCACATCGCAGTTGCAACACAGAGGTTCTTATCTCACCACCTGAATGATGGCGAGATGGGATTCGTGATGTGACTCTGATGAAAAATAACCCCACTGGATGAGGAGGATGAATCTTCATCCCGGCAAAGGTAAGAAACATTTTGATTGTATTTTATTTAATTGTCTATTTTTTTTAGGATGCCCATTGATTGGATATGTTTTTATCTATGCCCCTTTGAGGGTATAAATAAGCACATTGACAATCAATGCATATTTTGGCAAATGATTCTTTTTATTTAAATGTATATTATTGTATTGTATTTCTTTATTTATACAGTATAGCGCCAAAAGTGTACTCAGCGCTTCACAAAGAGTATAGTACAGGGAATTATAATAATACAATAAGTGCAGCAAAATCAGACAATAGGAGAGGAAATCCGTGCCCCCCTGAAGATTTTGTGGTTGTTTATTTTTAGGTTGCCCATTAAATGCTATTGTGGAAATCCATGCCCATGACAGTGACAATCAATGTGTTTATTTGCAAATGTTTTTTTTTTATTGAAGTGTAATGTATTTTATTTTGTGGTTGTTTGTAATTTTTAGGTTGCCCATCCATTGCCATTGTGGCAATCCATACCCATATTGTGGAATTATTTACCACAGTGACAATCAATGAGTTTATTGGCTACTGTTAAATGTATTGTACTATTATGTAAATGTTGCCCATTTATTTGTGTGGTGATGGGGGTAGAGTGGATGGGGGTAGTTGCCCGGGGAGGGTGGTTAGACCTCCCAGGTGTGTGGTGGCAAGATTAACTACTTATTGCTATACCGGTTAATAACCGCTAAGACAATAAAGGGGTTAGTGGGCAGTAGTTTGTTTTTTAATTTTAATGTTGCTGTCCAGTGAAGACGTGGAGGATGAGGATGAGTAATGTTGGGGTAAGAACAATTTTAATTTACTATATTGTATGCTTGCTAGTAATGTTTTATTGTTAATGGCAAATGCGCTATTATCCAGATCTGGATAATAGGGATTTTGCCCATTACTGTACTGTATGTGTTAGGGGGGGGGTTGTTGGGGGTTGAGGGGGTGGGTAGTAAGGTGCCCATTTATTACCATTGGGGTTATCTTTTCTCCCATTGAGGGTTTTGGAAACCACACTGTCAATAAATGGGTGTATTGGATAGTATTAGTTGTTGTATTGAATTTTAATGTTTATTTGCGGTAGAGGGGTGGATGAAGAGGGTAGTTGCCCCGGGGTGGGTGGTTAGGCCTCTTGTGTGGGTAGGGGGAAGGGTTAACCTCCTTCATTATCTTAGTGGTAGTAACTTCTAAGGTAATGAAGGGGTTATCCCCTCACGCATCCTAACCGACCACCCTTGGTCAACTACCCCCTTTACCCACCCCCTCTACCTCGAACAAACCAGGTAATCTGGTTTAATCCCTTCTTTACCTTAGCGGTTAACCGCTAAAGTAATTAAGCTGTTTTTATTTTATTTTAATAACACAGTAATGAAGCAGGGGGTTTCCGGAGCTGAACCACATTAATTTCCGCCCCAAGAACCCCTGCTTCCCGAGTTACAGGCCCCAGTATGGGATGCCTGTATCTCTCTACATTGTTTAAATCTCCTGCATCGCGTGACCAGGACATTTACATTTTGCAGAGATACCGGCACCACATACCGGGGCCTGTAACTTGGAAAGCAGGGGGTTTAGATTATAGATTATTTTTTATATATATTATTTTAGATAGATAGATAGATAGATAGATAGATAGATAGAGAAGAAAAATCGCCTGATCCTAGTGTATTATCAGTGAGATCATTTTAATTTGTCTGGACAAAATACAAATTTGCAATCATAAACAGCAACGCTGTCCAAAATGGCGATTTAAAAACCCTGGCGATTTTTTCTATCGGACTTTACTGCATGAGGCCCAAAGTCAGCGATAAACGATACTAGAGGAAATAACATGTGCAACACCAGACCTACTAACTTGGGAAGTGGGGAGGGGTGGGCTTAAAACCTGGGAAGGAGGAGCCACTAACCTCCAACAGCTGTGACAGCTGAAAATAAGTTAACAAACACACAAAACCCCAGCAAGCACTTTTTGGGAACCCCTGAGCCTGTCATTCCACTGGATACAGATCCAATGTGGTCTTTCTCTCTCCTAATAGAGGTAAATGAGAATTTTAATCTAATAGAGATATATTAGTTTTTATCTGGTAGTGTTAGGACTTGCGAACAGGGTCTGCCTTGTCGTGGCTCGCAAACTTATAATGCTTTGGCCAAAGGGTTAAACTAAATTATCCTTTTTCAAGAGAATATATAAGTATTTTACTGTGTATTTTTGTTATATTGGATGTAGCATTGGGCTTCTGTCGTTTGTTGTACACATATGCCACGCTCAATAGCTCTCCTTTTTGACACTTATATACATATATATTTTGTGGGGGCTCAGGGGTTCCAAAAAAGAGCATGCTGGGGTTTTGTGTGTTTGTTGAAGGATGTAACAACAAATACATCCATACACAATCCCTATAAAAGGATTTTAATAAACACTCAAATATTGGATACTTTGTATATCACATATTTTCAAAGGGAACTTGGAGGACAGGAAAAAAGGGCCGGTGACATTTGTATCAGTCAATGAGTCCAGGGTCAGTGATGGCAGAGGAAAGAGGAGAACTACAGTAGACTATTGTACTTGTATCCAAACATTCATTAAATCCACCAGGGGCCAAAGTACCCAACTGGTAGATCCAGAATGTCTCTCTCCTGCATACAATCTTGAATCGATTACCACACAGAGTGAGGGGTGAAATATGTTCCAGTCCCACAATGGTCAAAGACGCAGGATCCTAATTGTGTATTAAATATAAATGTCTTGACACACTGTGGGTATTAGATATTATTAAATATTTGCATGTGATGCAGTGACCACTGCCACACCTGTGATTACCAGATTGGTTCAGAGAGGCATGGGCAGACAAATCACATTGCCTTATCTTACTGGGAGCCAGGATATATTTGATGTTCCTGGCTTTTCTGAATATACTGTAACTGAAGCTTCATCTGGCAGTATAGGTCCTAGATGGGGGTCACATGGAAGTATGTCCCAGTGTATATTCAGAATGTTCCTAATAGACCTGGATGATTGATTGTATGTTGTAACAAATTTGGGAGCCAGAGGTGTAATGTAATGTGCTACTAAACTGGCTAGGTATTGGTTTTTTACTAATCCTTTTACCTGACAACAGTGTGTGGGAATGTAAAAAAAATGTTTTACAGACAAAGGTGTATAAGACAAGTAACTAAATATGAATCCAGAAATCAACATATGTTAAGTAACTATAGTATAAACAGTAATTTCAATCTTCACATGTTTTAGGAAAGCTGCTGGGGAGAGGCACTACAGTATATGGAAAAGCAAAAGAAAATAATACCAATAACATACTTTTAACCACCCATACACAGACACACACACAGACACACACAGACACACACACACAAAGACACACAGACACACAGACACACAGACACACACACAGAGAAACACACACACACACACACACACACATGATTATTATAAACTATTTGCTACAGTATTTCTAAACTCTATTTAACATCGTAAGTAAAACCTTTAAATTTAACATCATTATCCTTTTCAAAATAGGGAATTTGTTCCATATTTGGTTCAAAGAATGGTAGGACTACCCACCACGCAAAGTATTTCACTAAAAATAGAAGGTATACTGAACTTGTGACCCGAACTTCCAATGCATCGTTATGTAACCCTTCTATGGTACCCCACCCGACATGAGATTGGGGGGTACACTCCTTCTGGTCACTCTGAGTGGTCTGGGTGCTGTGACCTGCTGGCAAACAGGAGGGCTGAGGGCTCCGTGGTGTTGTGGGGAGAACCAGGACAGGGACAGGAGGTGATGTGGGACAGGTTACCTTGCTCTCTCTGGGTGGTGCAGTGCCTCCAGCCAGTAGGGATCCCCTGGGGTCTCCAGAGGAGAGACCCCCACTGACACTCCATTCTCCATACACAGGAACAGGGACACACACAGCAGCTTCTTTTCTGTGGATCTTTATTCAGCATATGTGTGCAGACAGCATACAGCATGATATCACAGGCATGGTGTAATCTCTGCCTCTCTGCTCATGGCAGCTGGAATTCCCCCCCCTCCTTACCCAGGTGGGGCAAGAGGGGGAGACCTCTTCTTGTCTTCCTACCTCTCTCAGCTCTCTCTCTCTAGACTCCTGATCACTAACTGAATTTGGGAATATGTCTCAATTTGAATATCCTCAGGGAGTGTTTCTAGCTTTGAATCATTACAACTCAAAGCTGGATACCGATTGGCTCACACACACATTAGGGGGTGTTCCAACCCATATCCACCCTTTGGATTAACACATTCAAATGTTGCTTAGGCCCGCCTCTGAATATTGCTACAATACTTCAGAGCTGAAACTCACAAACAGGCCAACTGAAGGAATTAACCTTTCCACTGCCTGTTCTAACAGGACTGACAGAGGAAAGGCCCAGAATTAGCAATAGCTGCCGAAGGCCAGGCTATATACTCCCTCTGGTAAAACTCCAACCGTCCCGGCTTGGACTGCAGCAGGTATAACCCTTACCTTGCTGAGCAACACCTGTAAATTACATGAGCTGAAATGCAATAACTCCTATGCACTCCAGCTTGACAGAACTGACATACTCACTACTGCATGGACACAGATACATGGCAATACAGTGACTAACTAAACAGAACCATTTCTACTACAGCAGTAATAGAACACATTAATAGTAATGAGCAGGCTTCCTGATCATTCTCCCAGTATCATTAGGTAGATATGGGAACTCATAGCCCATCTTTTCACAATCCCCCCCCAATACACAGACCCTTCCAATTGCATAACAGACATAGCATCATATTGTCCATAGGGAGCCACGGGGCTTCCAGCTGAAGAGGGCCTGGGGGTCAAGGGTCGCACCTTGGGACTGGTGTTGGATGGGGAATGCGGGGCAGAAGACTCAGGGACTGGGGCCTTCGGTGACAAGGGGCCAGCACCAAAGTCTCTAGGGGCACGTTCAGGGCACTCTCCCCGGGAGGAGCAATGGCACAGTCCTGGGTCAAGTTCAATTTGCCCCTCCCTATGCTCTTACAGCAGCGGGCTTCAGCTAGCGCCTGGGCCTGAAGGGCCTCCCGGGACTTCTTCCGCTCCCTGCATGTCAGGAGGAAAGGATCAACCGGAAGGGTAATACTCACCGGAGCGGCCTGGATCTCTCTGGAGCTCACCCGGCCGGGCGACTCAGCGGCCATGTTAGCTCCCAGTGGTGGAGTAGCAATGGTAGTCGATGCAGTCATCAGGGGTGGTGCCGGCCGGCACTTCTCCTGCTGATGCCGCAGATACAGCTCCGCAGCTTTCTGGGCTTGATCCCAGCGGGGATCTGTAGACAGGATATGCAGCTCACCGCCATGAGTAGCAGGGCAGATCCCAGCCGCATCGGGTACGTGGGAGGCATCGGCCGATACCTGTGGTGTAGCACCCACACTGGCAGCGTGGATCAGATGGAAGGCACCAGCAACAGTTACTGGAACTGACAGCTCCACAGCATACTCGGGTACGGTGGAGGTAATGGTAGAGACCTCAATGATGTCATCAGCCTCTGTGCTGCTGACAGGCTTCTCAGCACACAGGCCCAGTCTCTCATAGAGGAGCAAGCAAGGCAGCCTGGCAGACACAACCACCAGTGTTTGAAGTTGAAGTGCATCTGGCCCCTCACTTCCTGTTGCTCCGTGGAACACACTTAGCTCCTCCCCCTGGTATATAGGATAGTCCAATCCAGAACAAGCAAAGGGGGAGGTGTTTGAACAGTTCCCGCACTTTCTTGCAAGCTGAAGAGCAGCACAAGCTTGCAAAATGCAGAAATCCTTGCAGAACAGCACATGGCTTCCCTGGTAAGGCGGGAAACGCCATTTTGAGCACAAAGAGAGTCCATGCGGCCCCCAGAAGAGCTGGAGCCGCCATTTTGAGAGCACAAAATACATGACATCCCTGTAGGAGCAGGAAACGCCAGATTGAACATAGTCCAGCACAGTGGGGTCTCCGTTTGCATTCAGGAGCCACAAATACATTTCTGTCCCTGTAATCTTTGAGTATCACGCACCCTGGGGTAGCATCAGGGAACGCCTCGCACAGGGACAGCAGTAACTCTTACTGCTGGGTGCACAGGGACCTACAGACATTCTCTTGTAGTCCCTGCCCCCTTACCTCTCTCTTCGTCGTGGGGTGCAGAAGGGTGGCCACACTTCCCTGGGGACGCCTCAGGTCAGTCGCCCCAACTGCAGTGCCATTAAGGGACCGCCATCTCCCTGGTGAAGCCTCAGGGACCTGTCTCCCTTTTCTTCTTAGATGGGGTGCACAGGGGTCATAGGCGTAATCCCCAGAGTTCCCTGTCCCCCTCACTCTCCGCTGTGGGTACAGGAGGGTGGCCACACTTCCCTGGGGACGCCTCAGGTCAGTCGCCCCTGCTGCAGTGCCATTAATAGGCAGCCAGCTCCCTGGTGAAGCCTCAGGAACCGGCCCCTATTTTCTTCTTGGTAATGTAGATGGGTGCACAAAGGTCCCTATGCAATCATAGAGCAGCCTCTGTCCCCTTGAAGTGCATGTAAAGACGTACGCTCCCTGGTGCATAGACACCAGGAATAGTCCCACAGCAAAGTCTTCTTCATTAGGGTAACCCCCTCCCTGGGGGAGCTTCAAGGAGGGATTCCCTCACGGCAGAGTCTATGGCTGCTGTTCTGTGCTGCATACAAAGGGGCCTATGCAGAGAGCAGCGAATTTTCGAAATTCGCCATTTTTTGGAGATAATCGCGCAGAAAACAGCAGAAAATGGAGATTTCCGAAAAACGCGCCAATTTTTCTTTTCTATTTGTAAAACTCGCCTCGCGGCTGGCGAAAACCTCAATCTCGCCAGTTTTACAAATATCCTAATGCAGAGAGCCGCGAACGGCATCTAGCGGCTGTTCGCGCCAATAAAATGGCGCTATTGTCTCCTTTTTCCCTCGCCAGAAAAAATTGGCAAGAAGCTGCCGCTCGCGGCCATTGCAAAGGGAAAAAAAAAGGCGCGCATTTGTTTTTACAAGTTTCTGAAGCGCGCATCTCGCCAATTTAAACTCGCCAGACGCATCCATGTTAAACATAGCAGAATTCGCACTTTTCTGCATATGGAGAATAAAACTCTCCAAAAAAACTACTTTTTAATAAATTCGCCAATTTTAAAATTCGCTGCTCTCTGCATGAGGCCCAAAGTCTTTGAAACTGCTGCATGGTCTCCTGTCATTGAAAACCTGTCCCGTTGAAAAACCTGTCCTGTCCTGGGGAGCAGTCCTATATCTCTCAGCAGCGCCTCCAATTGTAACCCTTCTATGGTACCCCACCCGACATGAGATTGGGGGGTACACTCCTTCTGGTCACTCTGAGTGGTCTGGGTGCTGTGACCTGCTGGCAAACAGGAGGGCTGAGGGCTCCGCGGTGTTGTGGGGAGAACCAGGACAGGGACAGGAGGTGATGTGGGACAGGTTACCTTGCTCTCTCTGGGTGGTGCAGTGCCTCCAGCCAGTAGGGATCCCCTGGGGTCTCCAGAGGAGAGACCCCCACTGACACTCCTTTCTCCATACACAGGAACCGGGACACACACACAGCAGCTTCTTTTCTGTGGATCTTTATTCAGCATATGTGTGCAGACAGCATACAGCATGATATCACAGGCATGGTGTAATCTCTGCCTCTCTGCTCATGGCAGCTGGAATTCCCCCCCCTCCTTACCCAGGTGGGGCAAGAGGGGGAGACCTCTTCTTGTCTTCCTACCTCTCTCAGCTCTCTCTCTCTAGACTCCTGATCACTAACTGAATTTGGGAATATGTCTCAATTTGAATATCCTCAGGGAGTGTTTCTAGCTTTGAATCATTACAACTCAAAGCTGGATACCGATTGGCTCACACACACATTAGGAATTAACCTTTCCACTGCCTGTTCTAACAGGACTGACAGAGGAAAGGCCCAGAATTAGCAATAGCTGCCGAAGGCCAGGCTATAGTTATTTATGTAAGAAATGTGACAGTACACATGAAAATAAGCTCTAAGCTTTTGAAACCTCTTTTACATTGGTGATAAAAATGAAAAAGAGACCTGTGAGGCTTGGAAAGCTCTTTTGCATTGATCACTGAAGAAGATTTAATAGCATACACTATAATTTTATGTACAGATAAAATCCAGACTTACTATCCCCGGCGCCATGGGAAGAAAAGCAAAATGATTAGACTCCGGGGACATTAAAAGTAACAGCTACCTGCGGGGGATCCATTCTGCTGCATTGGACTCACCAAAGAGAGTTTCTCGCTGCCTGTGAAAGTCACAGGATCTGGACCGTGGGTTATCCCAGCACCAAAAACACTGAGCCGGGTCACATCTGTTTAACCACTCTAGTTGTTTCATAAAAAATATCACAACTGGAGATAGGTGAATGTACGAAAATGTAGCAAGCAAATATTTTGCCAAATGTTGTTAATATTCGCACAGCCACTAAATATTTGCCTTTATGGTTTTTCTTAAACAATTCATTTGAATGTATATTTATGCAATTCCACCAGTGGGGGGAGTACAATTGCTAAACAGTGTTTACAGCCCTTCAAACACACCTTAATACAATACATGCACAAGAAAGAGCACATCTGAGATACCTGGGAGATATGATAATCTAATGCATTTGAATACACTTAGCATATCCAAATTAATGTCTCCCAGGTATCTCAAGTGTGCACCTTCTTTGTGCACATGTGTCTCTTAGGGAATCAAAGTTTGTTTGATAAATCCCTGAATATTCGCACCTGTAAAAAGAAAAACCACCAGATTTGCAGTTAATTTGAATGTTGTTGGCGAATAATTAACCCATCTCTACTCAAAACTTGGTAAACATTCTTCTTTTAAACTAAAAAATATGAAAGAGTTAATGATATTAAATATCAGGTACAAAGTTCCGTGTTTACAGTGCTCCAATGTGTCAGGACATTATTCACATAAATATGTAGAATGATCAGTATAAAGCTTGATTGAAGAGGACTAAATGAAACAGGTGACCTGAATCACAATGAGTGCTGGGGTCTACAGGTATATACTGATGTGTGAGATGCATAGGAAATAAAGTCCTGGTAGGTGATAAATGTGAAAAATGAATATAATCCACTACGTCACCTCCTATTAGGACTGCTTCTCCAGAGTGTATAAAACCATATACAGTGTTCCAGCAAACCGAAGATACAAAATGGGTTACTTATCTCACATCAGGTCACCTGTCTTCCTCCAATGACGTGCATCCAGATGAGAAAGGCAGAGGGATCATCCCAGCAGGGAGGAGATCCCACGAAGCACTGCATGCGGTGTGAAACGCGTAAGAGGAATCTTTTACTTGTCTGCACCATGTTGTCTCATTAATAAAGAAGTTTTTCATCAGATATTTTGGCCCTGAACTCACTCCTTGCCTGCACGGCTGTGCTCCATCTCTATCAGGTTTGATGCATATGTAAAAAAAAAATAGCAATACAAATAATTAAATATATAACAGATTGCAGTTCACAGTACATGATTAATCGTATTAATCTGTTGACACCCCCTTTGCTATAAAAAGCTGAAATGTATTGAAATGACAACTTCTTCATTGCTCCAAGGGCTAACCTAATTATTTATCTTATACACACAATTCCCCCAACTCAGTTTTTTAAAGCAAATACACAAGGTATCGAATGGAGCCCATTCTGGTACATAAGAAGATACACGATACAGTATACAATAAATGGGTTATTTATCTCTCCCCACATCCACTGGTAAAATGTGCTTCTTTATATCATATTGGTCTTGTAACATTAACTGTGATCCATCATGCAAAGATGTAGAGGAGATTTAATTGACTAAGTATTTGATCAGCTTGGTTCAAGGAGCGTCAACTAATTGAGGTACTTTGTTGGCAGAGCTAAATTGGCATCTGGCCCAATCATCAGACCTCAACGTAGTCTAAAGGGTCATTAGTTTACAGGTTTAATTCTTATTCCCCTTCTTCCTAATTTTTCATGTGAGTTACACATTTTCTGGGTCCTGTAGCATGGGAGACTGACACTTTAATCCTGCTTTCTATTATTTACCCCCTTTGGTCTATATCTGAGACTTTTTTTTTTTTTTTACAGCTGACTGAATGACCCGTAGATGAAGATTAAGTAATTTCTTTAACAACTTCATGAGACTGGCAATGTTTTCATGAATCCTAAACCGATGTTTAACAGACTTCAAGCAATAATTTTATATAAAGGATTGGGCAAACGTTTGTGAGAGCTCAGATCAACCATGTGCTGAGTAACCCGAGATAAACTTTGCTCTGATTTACAGATAAACGTTCACCAATTCTGTTCCTTTTTATTAAATGTAGCAAATATTTCTCAATTTAATGAATTACTAACATTGACAGTAATAATTCCTCTTACTGATTCATGCAATGTTTTTTATCGGTATATCATGTTAACATCCAGGTTACTTGACTTTTCTTTTGCCAAAAAATGCAGCACAATGTAATTAATATAAAAGTAAAGTAACAGTATAAGCGTTACTTTATCAGTGTGAGTGCCACTAGATATTCAAAGGCTACACTGGAAAGAAATACATGCAGAGCACTTAATTGCCTTAAAAATAGGGAAACAGATTAATCAAAGAATATTAAATCCGAAACAAGTGAATTTAGGAACGTTGTACTTCCCTGAAGCACGTATGAATAACAGTCTTAAGACTCTCTTTAGGGTGGGGAGGATGTCTTTCATACACCTTTTGTAGAGATAACCCAGTTACGTAATGATGATCCATGCATCTAGGAGTGGGTGTGATCTCCAAGACCACGTGGGTACTGTAAGTGGTAAACTATGTCCCAGATACATGAAACTCTGTTAAAGTGGAATTAATATCGCACCCGGTAAAAAAATATAGAAAAAAAAAAAGTTAGAAGCGCAGTCAAATAGGGGTAGTGGTCAAACTAAACACTTTTATTTTAGATCGTGTCCTTGAGATCACAATCAAGGACAACAGCAAATTCACAATATAAATAACCATAAACAATGTTAAATAAATAATGATGTGCAAATGGAGCTGCTTAGCAATTTTTACTCAATGGGTCTCCAAGGGGTTAACAGCGGGAGAATCCCGGTGGAAAGTCAGAGTCCTGAAAAACGTGCACTGCCCGGGCAACTGTCGGTATAGAGGGGTACCCCAGGGCTGAGCCAATACTCAATGTGCTCACCCTGAATCCACTGCTGGTCCGTGGGGGTCCGATGGCTCTCTCCAATCCCGCAGCTCACTCCGGTCACGCTGAACAGGTAAATGGCACCGCACAGCCCTCCGGGTGTCCGGGTCTGACGTCACTTCCGGCTATGACGCACAGACCCTTCCCGGTTGTCTCTGGGCTGTGTCTGGCCCACTCCGATCCTCCTCCACAGTAATAATGGCCGATATACAGGCAAACAAGCCTAGAGCAGGTGCTGCTGCCAGGAACCCAATTCGTGGTGTTGCTTGCTCCGCTCCACTACACCAAATGAAAGCATAAACCCTATGCTCCTCCTCCTATGCGTTTCACCATTAGATGGCTTCGTCAGGGATCAAAACGGTAAAAAAATATGTTACCATAATTTTAACTTGGTATTCATCAATATTTTGATAATAATTTGACGAGTGTGATATTTTGGTCAAATTACAATGTGGAAATTATCACAACCGTTAATGCGTTAATACTGCATTGCGATTATATTTCTAGCATAGGTTTCTATAATATCTATTATACCAGATGCCTCTGATATAATAAATATACAATTAACCTGTTTGATGCCTGTGGCTACCAAGGTACATTACCGGCACCAAAGGGGTTAATAATCAACAACAAATACACTACCTAACCTGTGGGGCCATTTTAGTGGCTAGTAAAGCCACGTATAACATGCTATTCTAAATGCTAAGGTAACCAATGGCTTAACTGCTCCCACCACCCCCACCAGAGGTCTAACCACCCATCCCCAGGAAACTACCCAAATCACACACCCCCCTACCTCCACCTCCATAACCCCTTCCCCATAAAAACCTACCCCACCATAGACTAATGCACAGTATTCATATTAGCCAAATGTGGCTAATAGTGTTTTTGGGCATTAAACATAAAAATACATGTATAAAAAAAAGCAGCATAACATTAACAATACATCTCAAATACATTTTAACCATAAAACCATTGATTGTCACTGTGACTACCTAGAACCTCTCAATGAAATGTAAAAAAGAATCAATTTACAATATTAAAACACTAACCGCTAAGATAATGAAGGGGTTAACCACTCACACCATCCCCATGAGAGGCCTGACCATCCTCCCCAGGGCAACTATCCCTATCACTCACCCCACATACTCCCAACAATAGTCTACCACCATCCCCCACCCCCTCCCCCCCCCTCCAGTAATGTGCAAGAGTCCTATTTAACAAATATGACTAAAAGAACTTTTGCCCATTGAAAAACATTAAAAAAAATACACTAAACAAAAAATACATTACATTACATAAAAACATGATCAAAACTAATCCATTCAATCCATCGATTGTCATTTTGGCTTCCTAGGCCCTCAATGGAGTCCTAGATAGCCACATTGGCAATCAATGTACACACTAAATAAATAAAAGCAATACTTACCTGTGATTTTAATACTTACCCTTGTACCGGATGAAGGTCACCCTCCTCGTCTGCACAGGCACTTCCAGATAAATCCAATAAAGTCCTGATGTCAAACCACAGAAAACACCCCTAAACAATCCCAGCTCAAAGGCCAATAAAAATAAAAGCACATATCGGGCCTATAACTTAATTCCAAGGATCCAGTGTCACTAAAGGCTAAGAAAAAGTCTGTGATCGGGTCAAAAACCAAGTAATAACTAGTAACTAAACCGAATTTAGCAAAAACAAAGTCTATTCAACTAGAAAGATGCACCCTAATCAGGAATATGTGCCACTATGATATGTGTGTCAAACATGACATTGCAAATGGTTGATGGCCCACTGACATAAAGGTATGTGTTCTATGACTATTACCCCACAATCCAATCTGCAAACTGATTATAATTGGTAACTAACAAAATGTGATCCTTAATTAATTTAGACTGTTTCGCCTGTTTTCTAGCGGATATTTAAACCTTTAAATGGGGGAAATCTGTTAAAGAGTAGTAAATAAGCACCACTTACTATCTTTGTATACTTTGTGCATGTACTGTATGCTGAGTTAATGCTCCAGTTTGATAGGAACCAGAACTGTACCTTAAAGCTTGTAGCCTATCGTAGTTCTGGACTGGCTGATATAAAATAAACATGCATTTGTTTTTAATGGCAAACATAACTCAAAAAAAGGGTGTGTGTCGAGCATGCACATTTTAAGTGAAACGTCTTTGTCTTTTGTCACTGTTTTGTCACAGAAATTGTATTTGTGATTGTGGCAGGACGGCCTGTAGCCGAGGTCAGGGAACAGTCCACACGTGTAGTTTCAGGATAAATGAAAACGTTCAGTGGCTTTATTTCTCCACAGCAACATAACATGCGGGTACACTGTCCCTTTAAGCAAATAAATCCTGCTCCACGTTGGGAGAAAACTGACTAACAGGCTGGCTGGCTAAACCATACCCAAACCGTAAGAGTCTTTTTAAGCAGTCATGCAAACAAATGAAAGAAATCTTACTTTGGCTGCAGTAAGTAGTGTGCTGTATCCTTCTGGCTAGCAGCACATCTATCCATGTGCTCTCATCTGAGACAGGCAGCTACTGCTGGTAACAAGATCCTTATCTATCTTGCTGGCTCTCAGGTGTCAGCTTACATCATGATTAGCTAGCTTCCACCTGAGTTAACCCTTATGAGTGCTGGGTGAAGCACTCAGACATATGTTTCCCAGGCATAACTGATAGGGGTTGACTTCACCCTGTCACATACCTCCCCTGTTTGTGTGTGGCTAGTGTCCCACATGGCTGAATCCCGACCCTCCACTCCTTCTCTTGACAAAAAATCAGCATTTCCATGGTCTTTTCCAGGTCTATGCTGAATATCAAAAGAGAAGGGTTGGAGGGCCATATACCACCTGGTCAACCTTGGATTTGTGTCCTTCATTGTGTTTAACCACTTCAAGGGCGTATGGTCAGTGACCAGGGTGAAGTGTACTCCGGCGACATAATGTCTCAAGGCCTCAATTGCCCATTTTACAGCGAGGCACTCCTTCTCAATAACGGAATACCTCACTTCCCTTGGGAAAAGCTTCCGGCTGATGAACAGTATGGGGTGTTCAACACCATCAAATTGCTGAGACAGCACTGCTCCCAATCCTACCTCCGAGGCATCCGTCTGGATGATGAAGGGCTCTTTAAAATCTGGGCTCCGAAGAGCGGGGCCCTCTGACAGGCACTTTTTTAGCATGTCAAAGGCGTCTTGGCACTCCCAAGACCATTTAACTTGGGTCGGGGCACTCTTTTTTGTCAGATCTGTTAGGGGTGCAGATATTTCTGAAAAATTGGGGATAAACCGCCGGTAATACCCTGCTAACCCCAAAAGGGAGCGGACCTGTGTCTTTGTCTGTGGGGTGGAGACTTCCTTTATGGTGGCCACCTTGCTAGCTAGTGGCCTTACTATCCCTCCCCCAACGGCATAGCCCAAGTACTTTGTAGTGGATTTACCCAGGGCACATTTTTTTGGATTTGCAGTGAGCCCTGCTTCTCTTAAGGACATTAGGACTGCCCTTAACCTTTTTATATGAGTCTGCCTGTGTCTGCTATAGATGACAATGTCATCCAAGTAGGCCGCGGCATATGCCCTATGGGGTCGTAGTACCTTGTCCATTAACCTTTGGAATGTGGCTGGAGCCCCATGTAATCCAAATGGCATAGTGACGAATTGGTATAACCCGAGAGGGGTGGCGAAGGCAGTTTTGCATTTGGATTCTTCCGCTAGAGGTATCTGCCAATATCCTTTCGTGAGATCTAGGGTAGAGATATACTCTGCTTTCCCAAGCGAGTCAAGCAATTCATCCACCCTAAGCATTGGATATGCATCAAATCTGGATACAGCATTTACCTTTCGCAGATCCACGCAAAACCTCACCTTCCCATCTGGTTTAGGGACCAACACGATAGGGCTACACCATTCGCTGTGGGACTCCTCGATCACGCGCAATTTCAACATGTCTATTATCTCCCTCTCTACCAGGTCTTTTCGCACCTCTGGCAATCTATAGGGACGGGACCGTACTTTTACGCCAGGTTCTGTCTCAATCCTATGGGACACTAAATTAGTCTGCCCTGGCAGCTCCGAAAAAACATCTGGGAACTGGTCACATAATTCTAGTAGGTCTGACCTTTGTTCCGTTGTTAACTGCCCTCCCATGGGAACCTGGTGGTCATTGTACGTACTACCCTTTGGAAGCTGCGGACCCAAATCCATCTCTCCTTCCCGAGGGTGGATGAACAGCGATCTCATCGTTTTCAAGGGTTTCAGGAGGTTCACGTGGTAGATTTGTTTACCCTTCCTGGACCCTGGTTGAGAGATCTCATAGTTCACCTCCCCGGTGCGGCGGAGAACTTGGAAAGTACCCTGCCACTTCGCAAGGAGTTTACTCTCTGATGTCGGTAGTAGTAGCATCACTTGGTCCCCAGGTTGGAAGACCCTCAAGTGAGCATTTTAGTTGTACTGCCTCTCTTGACGTTCTTGGGCAGATTTGAGGTTTTTCTTAACAAACCGACCTATCATGTCTAGGCGGTTTCTAAGGTCTATGACATACTGAAGGGTATTCTTGGAGGGGGAAGGCTCCTCCTCCCAGGATTCCTTCAGTAGGTCGAGAATACCCCGAGGTTGGCGTCCATATAGTAGCTCAAACGGGGAGAAACCTGTGGATGATTGGGGAACTTCTCGTACCGCAAACAACAGGAAAGAGAGAAGTTCATCCCAAGCTCGCTTTTCAGTGTCCACAAACTTCCTAAGCATGGTTTTTAAAGTACGGTTAAACCTCTCTACCAATCCATCAGTCTAAGGATGGTAGACTGAGGTCCGGACGGATTTTACCTCCAATAACTTTAGGACATCCTGCATTAACTTTGCCATGAAATTTGTTCCCTGGTCAGTTAACATTACTTGGGGAATTCCTACCCTAGAGAACAGTTCTAACAGCCTGTGAGCAACCTGTTTAGCAGTGGCTGATCTCAGAGGGAAGGCCTCAGGATATCTGGTGGCATAATCTACCACAACGAGTATAAATTTATGTCCCTTCGCAGAGGGTTCTAAAGGTCCGACCATATCTACCCCAATTCTCTCGAATGGGACGGCTACCAAGGGCAGAGGAACCAAGGGAGCCAGCTTCTGTCCTTTTTGGCTAGTTAACTGGCATTCAGGACATGTCTCACATAGTTTCATGATGTCACCATGTATGCCTGGCCAGTAAAACCGGGACGAGATGCGGTCCGTGGTTTTATCTCTGCCCAAATGACCACCCCATGGGAGAGTATGGGCTAGGGTGAACACCGTTTTAATCAACCCTTTAGGGACTAGCATCTGTCGAATGACCTCCCCTGTTTGTGTAACCTTATTCACACGATATAGAATGTCATTCAACAGTTCAAAATGTGGAAACACTTTTACACCCTGTTCATCCATTATCTTGTTGTTGACCTGTACCACCTTCTCATATTGTCTAGCCAGAGCTGGGTCCTCCCTCTGCCTCTGACGGAAGTCAGGAAGATCCAGGTCTGGCAAAATTCCCGTATCTATCTGTTCCCCACCCTGGTCATCCCCGGCCATGACCTGCAGTCCTTTGGGCTGACTAATATTACCAAGAGTCCCAGCCTTTCTTAACCAGTCCTCTTTTTCCGCACGTCTCTGTTTACGTGTCTTTGGGACATGGTGTCTACGGGGGAAAATCTCTGGGGAAAAAGGGAACAAGTCTCCGGGCTTCTCCGGTACCAGAGAAGTAGGCTCCGTAGGAGTAGGGGCCAACAATGTTTCGAGGTAGGGCCAGTCTCGGCCAAGTATAACAGGAGCAGGTAGCCAGGGAGCAACTCCCACTAGTAGGCTAGCTGTGGTCCTCCGAATGCCCGCCGAAGACCTCTGCGCATGCGCACCATGCTAGGCGAGCGCTGGAGGCCGCTGTGGATGCGCCCCATGCGCGTGAGGCCTCTAAGGATGAGCACCGAGCATGGGAGGCCTCTGTGCATGCGCGCTGAGCTGTCAGCAGAGCCAACGGCCTCTTCTGCCAGTGGTGATGTCACTTCCGGGAGTGCACTTCTATCACCAACAATGCAATTTACTCCAAGGGAAATTTTCATATGGTAGGTGCCCGCATAGAAGTTTCACTTAAAAAACAACCTATGCCCCACTCCATACAATGAATTGACCAGCAGTTTGTTTCCTGGAACATAAGGCATTTGCCACACTAAACAGTTCGGATCCAAATTGGGAAGAACCGCTGTACAGAAATGAAATAGTCTTGATATCGGTTGAAGATTGCCTTGATTAAATGGAATTACCCGACTCTGCGAAATCTGCAACTGACTTTTTTTACTTTTATTTTTACCTGATCCCCTTGTGTTGGATATACAGTATAGTTCATTTTTTCGTACCATTTTTGCCAGAAAAAAAGACAAATATGGCAGTGGACTAAAAACATGCAGCTGGTGTCACCAATCGAAAGAAGCAATCTCAGCTCCTGATGATGCAGATTTTCTATTGGCCAACATAGCAAGTCGGGCTCCCGAGGCCATATTGTTTACCCAGATTACCCTGTGGCAAGACATTTCACCCGTGGCTCACTCATCTAGAATAAGAGGGTGCCCGGATGTCTGGGAACCACCAATGAGCTCCAAGGAACATTCCAGTTCGGGTAAGATTATACTCGAGATTGCTGCTTTAAATTTGCTGAAGTACGTGTGGTTCAGTAATTGCACTGAACAAAAAAAGTTTTAAGGAAATACAAACTACCACTAAATTGGCATATAGGATAGAAGAACAAAGTTCAGCAATAGTGCTCAAATGACCATAGAAAAACAGTTTATATAACATCCATAAGGTATTTCTTGATTGAAGAATGAAGGTAAGACAGGCAAATCCCAATTAAGTGAGTATATGGTAATGTAATGTAATGTAATGTAATGTAATGGTGAGCGTAATGTATTTGACATATCTCTAGGGGTCCTAGGAGTGCTGTAACTGGAGAATGATTGGCTCCACTACATCACACCTAAACGCGTAAGAGCTACCCTCCATTCCTGTCTGCACCATGGTGTCTAAATAAAGAAGTTTTTTACTCTACTGCTGAGATCCTGATCATTGCATGGCTGTGCTCTGCTACTCTGCATCGTGCGGAATCTCTACTAAATTGGCAAATAGACTTTTTCAAAATGTCCTTTCTTACATCATAACTACTGCACCGACACACTTTATTCGAGCAAATACCCAGTATGTACCTGGCAGATACCTGGAATGCGCCGCTCCTCACCTCTGACAAGCCCTGTTGCGTTTGCCTTCCCAGCCTGGGTTCATGCCTGGCTGACGGGCGGCTGATCTGTTAAATGATAATGATTAGGATATAATAGGCTGCAATGCTTCGCGTGTCTACCAGATGGCATAAATTCATGAATTGTAATGCAGTATATATATATATACTGTGCAGTATTGCAGCCAGCAGGAATAAAATGCTTCAATCCCTGCCTGGAAAATACCTCAATGCACTCGGGCAGAAAACAGTCACAAACCTCAATACACCCGGGTATACCCGAATTCGTGGGACTAGCCGAGCTCGAATAAAGTGTGTCGCCAGTGTAATAAAATAATGTTACCAGTAACCAATTGAAGAAAGCCCTTGAAGCTTCAGACATCCTCCTTACAATATGTGAAAGAAAGAGAGACAACAAGGGAGCAAAGGACAACGGCCAGAAGGAAATGTCAAGGGGCTGCAGCAAGCTGGAACTGGAGTGACAACAAGCGACTACGGAAGCCTCCACAGGACAAAAAGGCTGGCGGTAAGGAGCTACGCGTTTTGCCGTTAACACGGCTTCATCAGGCTCCTGCCTGCCTTTTTGTCCTGTGGAGGCTTCCGTAGTCGATTGTTGTCACTCCAGTTCCAGCTTGCCGCAGCCCCTGTTACCGGACGCGGGGACAGACACATCACTGCACGAGTGAACGCGGCTTCTACCTTTGCTGACACAGACACTTTTACATCTGACATCACATCATCTGATATACACCAGTTACACTGATTGACTCTACACACAGCCGTGCAGACTGTGAAGGAAGCCACAAAAATAACTTTCTATTTGTCTGTGCTTACACATGGCCATGTAAGTAATGTTCTTATTTGATTATTGATATACCATACTACCCTTACTCCCTATTGGGTGCAGATTCGTGCACTCCACGTTTTATTATTGTTTTATTGTTTATACATTTTTGAATTGCATTGCCTTAGTTTTGATTTTCTATCACACAGTCTTGACATTTCCTTCTGGCCGTTGTCCTTTGCTCCCCTGTTGTCTCTCTTTCTTTCACATGTTCTAAGGATCTTGGACAGATCCAAGTGGGGTTAGAGCTGATAGGATTTATCTCTGGAGACAATCACTGTCATAGAATATGGTAGTATCACATATTGTGTTTACCCTCCCTATTCTCTGCTTCTGATGCCCCTGGTTCTAGTTAGCGCCCTAGTTTCTGCTTTTCCATCCTCCTTACAATGTTATTTTTAAAAAAAGGACATCTGCAATCCAGATCAAATGTTAAAATATTCAAATGCTTTTATCAGAGTAATAGTTTATAAATCTCTGTAGATAAGTACTGTATATATTAATGAGGTGCTGGTAAATATCCCATAAAATACAAAACCGAAAAGAGGCTGGGATTAGATGTATACCCACACTCACAATAAATCATTTTATCATACAGTAGCTAAAGATTTTTTGAATGTTTGTGTTGGATTCAAAGTTAATTTCCTGTAATGTTAAGTATTATTTAATTGCCTAAGATTCTCTTGAATATAATTTGTCTTATCCATGATTACAGAGAACAAAAATGGTGCCAGAAACATGATTCCTTTATCCTTCGGAAAATGCTTTGGAATAGTGACTGGGGCAAGAGGTGAAGGTAAATATTTACTGGTTTCTCAGTTATATTACAGCTGACATCGTGAAACCCATACGGGCCACAGATGAAAGTGGACTCCTTCTGAGATCCCGAAAAATTGTTAGACCTACTGTATATCGGCAATACTTTGACTTATTCTTAACTATCTACGTTTTTCTATCTCTCAACATTAACCTCTACATTTTTGTGGAAATCGCCATATATTAATTGATATTCTGCTCAAATCAACTAGGTGGATGACGAACTCTATAAGAATAACTAACTCTCTTTGGGTGATTTTATGAACCACATTTAATTCGATTGATAGAATATAGAGGTCAACATGGATTACAACTTCCAATGATAGTCTCGGGAAATGAATTACTGAAGTACTCGTATTTATTTGACTTCATTTTATATATAAAGGAGACTTTCAATTTGCACTTCCAGCCACATGAACATGTTTGCATATATTGTATTTGTATGTTGTACTATTATTTTATTTGTATTTTGTCTAATTAGTATGATTATTTTGTGTATTTTTAACTTCGATAAATTATTTATTTAGGTAGTTGCCAGTTTACCACATAATTTATTAAGAGAGTGTGGTTATGCATTTAATCCCAACATTTTTTTTTAAGTCCTCCCTAAATTAGACCCCATAACCAAAGAACATACATGAGGATTTCAAATGTATTCAGGTTCTTGCCAAAAAAATCTCAAAACCAAACTTGTAGATAGGACTCTAACGGTGAAATCACCTGACAGGTAAATACTAACTGTCTTAGGACAGGAGCACATACAGTACAAATGAAGTGGACTGCATGTGTAATCAACTCAGCATACTAGAAGGAAGCTATGTACTTTTGTAGGATCCTCCAAACTACAGTATGTATTGCAACAGGATTCTGAAGCACTGCACCACTCTTACAAAACAGACCAACAGGAAACTGCTGAACAAGAATTCCACAGGTTATGACAAGCCCCTACAGAAATTATTTTATCTACAAAACTTGCAATATGACCAGACTAAGTCCCCCCCTCGTGTGTGCCCTATTTGCCCACTTATCCATCTCTAATGCTGTTTGTATTGCTTTGGAGAGAAAATTGTTTTTTTTTAATTAAGTATAAAAATAACCTATAACTTTCTTCATGTACTGTAACCCCTAGCATATTGTGACCCACATTATATTGTCAGGGTGAGTTTTCCTGATGCATGAAATTGGTCTTGCAAGGGCTACTCCTAATTTTGAGGGGAAAACAGATATCTGATCTTTGCACCCTCAAAATTGTGGCATGTTTGATATTGTTTAATTTACCTGATTTCACATATCACTGAGGCGTATTCATTTTTATTATAAATCATAGCAGATTCTAGATATCTTTATTTTTTAGTTTTTTAGTAAAGACCTGTGAAAGAATAGTAATCCTTTGTCACCTTCTCTGCTTTTCAAAGAGGAGAGGCAATTTCTGGAATGTATGGCCCCTTTTCGAAGATGACACCGCGGGCCTTTGGTTGTTCTGTATACTGTCTCAAAACATCCATAATATAAACATATTGTTTGGTTATGCTTTTATTACCCAATAATGTTGGCAGATTAATATTGGTCAGATTAGACTTCTGATAACCTTTCTGAGCCAGAGAAAAAACAGGAAATGTTAAAACGTCACTTGAATTCCAATTGATTTAAACCTTTTGTGTACTATATTTTTAAAATACTGAATATTTTAATAAAATTATCGGGACAGTATGTCTTGATAGATAGATCAATAGATAGATAGATAGATAGATAGATAGATAGATAGATAGATAGATAGATAGATAGATAGATAGATAGATAGATAGATAGATAGATCTATAACCATTGTTTGTTTAAAATAAATACAATAATGAATCCTTTTTGTTTAAGAAATCATTTAATGCTAGTCATTGACCATAGTAAAATCCAATGCGAATATACAAAAAGATATTTATTTTGTTATTATTATCTTGAATAAGTACTGTAGCACAAAGCACAAAGGGCTAAGTGGGGTATGAAGACCTCATATATTGATGAGAATACTACTTGCTTTCCCTGATGAAGGGAGATGAACACACAAAACATGTGCTGCTTCAGAGCTTGCTATGGTAGCCCTTTAGTGTAACATCATGGCCACATGAATTCTGGTTTGGAGCGAGCACCCAAAAGTGGAGGGCATACGGTGGCAGTGATGAGTACTGGCACCGATGGCCCCATGGGCAGAGGTTGAACCATCTGAGATCCTTATCACCAGCCCCAGTCAGCACCAGAGTACCTACCTGTACTTCTGAATGCTATCAAACATTGTGCTTGAGATAAAAGCACTTACATATGTGAGTGGACATCTGTTGTTTTTTAGTAATTTTTTTAATATTAATAAAGGGTATTGCACCATACAAGTGTTTTGTGTGCTTCTCCACCTTCTTCTAGTATGTTTACATCAAGCTTGCATCTCTTACTGCTGCCAGCATCAGTCTGGACAATATGCAGACGTCAAAGCATGCATCTTTTAATTAGGTCAAAAGTAAAACACTCTGATAACGCAAAATGTATACATCACAAAATGAAAAGAAAATATTGCTTTAAGCAGCACATATTGTCATATACAGTACTGTAGTTGCAGTCACAGCAAACAGGAAATGCAAAGGATTATCTGTAGGGAATGCTCCTTACATACAGCTAAAACACACTCGCACATTTCTCAAAAAGAACCTCCATCCCCCTCTTTACATGGGAGTTTGGGCCACAACTAGCATTGCAATCAAATCCCCCTAACCCCATGCACAGAGCTTGCTAGAACTATTTCTGATTTGTTTTCTATTTAATAAATTTTTAAGAAGCTATGTCCCCTATGTACCATTAATAGATAACCCCTGCAAAGGCACATTGGGAATTCTTTATGTGTTGGGAATGTTTCATACTGTACCATGCTGCATCCATGTACTGTGTGCCCCTAGCTTTGCTGAGCTTCACGACAGGTGCGCCGGATGTGTGTATAATAATGTATACATCATCAAACATCCTTGCAGCCACTTGGTTCTGCTAGTTCAACACCTTGGCTTTTTTGCCCTAATACACAAAGCTGACAAACTTAACATACCAGAATATGTCCTATGGTCTACCCCAAGATTTGAAAATTCTCAGCCTTGAAAAGAGACCAGGATGTGCACCAGGTTTAATCTATAGTAGCTAGCTCAGATACCGTACAGTACACGACTGAGGAAACAGCAAAGCAGTGACAAAATGCAGAATGGGCAGCTGCTGTTTACCAGCTGCAGATAGGGATGAAAGAAAAGTGCATCTTAAGCAGAAACTTCCTGTAGGAAGAAGATTCTGGTTCAAAACATTTTACATGTTACAATTGCCCACACATGGCAACATTTTAAAGTTCCTATCAGAGAAATTGTAGGAGTTTCTAACAAATAAATAATATTGAAATGCAATGGATCAGGGAATCATTATTGTCCTACAGGGCATGGGAGCTTCGAAACTCTGTCATTATGTGATCCCTGATACTGTAGCTGAGCGGAGAGGCTACGGCACCCCTTACGTAGGTAAGTATCACTGGAAGCAGGGGGTCCCCGGAGCTGAAATTAATATGGTTCAGCTCTGGAGACCCCTTGTTTCAATCCTATATATTTTTTAAAAACATCGCAAAAATATGTGCCCGCTTGGATTGCTGTTTTAATCCAAAGCCTCCCTTAGGACCTGGTGGAGGCAGGGGGCAGGTCTGCCTAGTCATGCTGCACCAGCCATAGTTCAGGTCCATAGTTCAGGTGCTTTCTTTCAACGATCAATCATCACATTTGTGCTCATTCAGTATTTCCATTAACCTCTTCCTGCTCAACGAAATTGTACTTCCTGCTTGGTCTCATTACAGTACCTTTCATCTAATATGACACCTGCCTCTACAACCAATATTTACACCTCTTTAATATCCCCCTCTCTTCTACCTTATTAAGCCTGACTTTAATCAGATAACTCAAATTCTGAAAACAAAACAAAACATTCTTTAGGGAACTTTGTTTCAACTTTTGTTTTGACTTCAGTGCTGGAGGTACCAGCAATAAAATGCCATTTTGCAATGGGATGATATATCCTCTAAAACAAAACAGGTTACGCTTTAATTGAGTAACATAATTAATTTATATTTGTACAGGCATCACTCCAATCTTAATCTTCAACTCTCTTGATTACTCCACTGCACTTTTCTTACTTGCAAACACTCTGGCTCATATTTATTAAGTGGTGATATGCTATAAGTGGATGTGCCAAAAAGTGTCATCCAGCTCCAACGATGTCTTATGGCCCTCCATCTTCTTTCACGTCGTTTCCTACACTAAAAATCTAAAAAAAACTTACAATGTAAACCAAAAATGGTGTTGCCTTGTTTACTTTAATATATTGTGGTTGTAGGGCTCCATTCTGTTTCTACTATACTTTTGAAACACTTTCAACTGACTCGGTTGTCCTATATAAGTAACACTTCTTCCTTATTTTGCAGAATACAGAATAGCCAGTAGTAAATAACAAGAAAGTAAAGAAATAATAAGAAAATACGTATTTGTAATTATTTGTAATTGTAAAAACAGAAACACTCCTTTACTTTACCAAATACATTAATAGACTGTTCTTCTGTATCCACCAGGGGGAGAAGAGAAAATCTCAATAATCATTTTTATGATTTTTTTGTTACTTTCTACAATTAAGATAAATGAGTTCTGCTGAATATACCACATGTTGTAACATATGTAATATCATGTTTAACAGTACTCTAATGTAAACAAATAAAATAAATATGTTTAAATATTGATTTTAATACTTTATTTGACGCACAGAATATTTTGTTTCTCTTATGGTCAATGGGTACAATTTGTCATATTCTTCATGTACAAACTGGACAGAATTGGTGCAACAAACTGCATTATATTCATCAAATATTAGATTTATCAAAGATGAAAAAGTTGCCATTGAAAACAATACAGTAGTTTTGTTCCAGTTTTGCCCCATTGTACTGTGGGGAAGAGTGTGTCCATGCGAATCTCCTCAGTTGGCATCGAGGTGGTCATGTATCATGCTGCAAAATTGGAGCAAAATAAAACTAACAAAAAACACTAGATTACCAAAAGCAAAAAAATCCCAATAGAAGTAGACATTTTTTTTGACAAATCTAGTGGTATTGGTTTCCCAATTTAGTAGCCGGGAGATCTAGATACCTGACCCTTTGATGCCTTAAGGGGTTATTTGCTAATGTCTCATGTCTGTGAATATGAGATAACATCTATTCAAAATAATTGCACCAGGTTAATTAAGGAGAAACTCCTGTTGCTTTCTTTTAAAGATAAAGCGGCCTACTCTAGTAACTCTGATTTTTGTCAATCCGTGTCAAAAGAGCCCTTTCTGATTACATTTGTATTTTTGTTTCTATTCCGTAACCCTTCTCGCATATCGAAACCATGCGGGAAGGGCTTTATTTAAAACTGTTTCATTCCGGCTAGGCAAATCCAAGTGGAATAACCAAACTTGCATTTTTGCAAGTTAACTGGATTTTGGTAGCTCTGAAGAGTGCAAACGGTGAAACCGCATTTCTTTCTCTCGCTACCTCTAGGAGGTGAGATAGGAATCAGTGTCAGTGTCACATATCTCCCAGGTTCCACAAGTGTGCTCCTTTTTGTGCACATGACACTGAACTAGCAAACAGGAAGTGCGAATGTTCTTCTTTTAAAGTAAACTATGGGGAGGGGACTTCCCAACAGCTTTTCCCAGAATCTGAGTTAGTTCAATGCTAGAGCTGCTGCCCTACATTGCAGAGGTTGTGGGTTCTGATACTGTTGGGTCTGACACCAGTACATGTTCATCACAAGGGCCCTTAGACCTTTTTTTTATTGGTCTTATGGAAATATTTTGGAAGGTGCGAATCATTTAACTATACTTTCAATAGCCATTAACATTCTCCCAGGGTACCTCAGGTGCATCCCTTTTTCAGCACAGGCATCTCTCCCTAATTTACATTATTTTGAGGGAGGTTTGAGCAGTCATATATACAACTAGAAATAATACTAAATTGGACCACCATTGCCGCCACCACCACCACCACCATTTAAATTATGCGAATTGTAATACAGAATACTGATTTTTGGCTAGTTTTAATCTGAGATTTATGACCATGCTAAACCATGTAGTTTTACAAGGAGAGACTCACCACTTCCAGAATACCCTCCATAGTGTTGTATTTGGAACAGGTTTTGCATCCAGGAAATTTTAGTAAATAGACCACAAAGTTTCTCTCCCAACTAGATACAGAAAATATACTGTATTAACAATTAAAAATACAATTTATGACTGCACATTCTACACTTTGAGTGAATTCTTAGTGTAGCCTATCCTCCGGCCGCTACTACTTTCCATGGACCCTAACAGTATAAGTCCTGCTAGCGTCAGGCACTGGAAGGGTTAATTCCTCACTGAAGGTCTAGTGTGCTATTGCAGTCATGGATACAGTACTGGGGAGTGTACTGGCTGGGTGACATGTGCAGATGTGACACCTGTCAGTATCAGACCTGCCCTATTATGGGGTAGGGTTACAAGCCTATCCTCCGGCCGCTACTACTTTCCATGGACCCTAACAGTATAAGTCCTGCTAGCGTCAGGCACTGGAAGGGTTAATTCCTCACTGAAGGTCTAGTGTGCTATTGCAGTCATGGATACAGTACTGGGGAGTGTACTGGCTGGGTGACATGTGCAGATGTGACACCTGTCAGTATCAGACCTGCCCTATTATGGGGTAGGGTTACAAGCCCAACCCAAGGGTATATAAACAGGTGCTCTCCTAAAAGTGGGTGTATCTCTTTCCTCCCCTGTGGAGTGAGCAACAGCTACCCTGTGTTCCATAAGGGGTTACAGGAGGAGCACCAGAAGGGAACTTATATAACCCCTCAATCACACTTTTAGACAACACAGGGAGAGACACCTCAGGATCTGAATGAATAGAAATGTTTGTTTTAGATGAATTTGGGGATAGTGGCCACCAGCCGATTTTTATACATGCGCACACATTTTTAAAGTCTTTTTTAAGTCAAGCGAATAAAATGTGTTGTTTTTTTTAATAAAATCCTGAATATTTGCACTTGGTCTTGATCTTAGTTCATGTTGACACTTATTGTCTTATATTGTGACGAACGTTACAGCATGCTTGTGGATTTACTGTACAGAAATCAAAATACTGTTTCTTCGTGCAAAAAAAAAACACTTGCACTGTTGTACAATATGCACAAAAAAGTTATCCCATCCTGTATGTTTCTCAATCCACTACTTTGATGAAAATGCAGGGGCCCACTCCTTTAACTTGTTCTCCCATTCATGTTTGTAACACGTACTCTGGCATTAATCAGAGATGAGTGAAACTTTTTCAAACTTACTAAAACTACAAAATGAGCACATGATGAAAGCTCACATCCTAGTTTTCCTTTACTCTGGTGACTTTGACAAAAGTGTCATCAGGATTTCCATAATGCTTTGCGATGTCCATAAAAAAAACTTGCTAATGCTGCAAACGTTTGCTTATGTTGATAGAAAAAAAAAAAAAAAACATAAGTAAGCTTCAGTGCAAATGTTTAACAACATTGCTCACGTTTTTCACCATCCGGCAAACTTCTTAAAACATTGATATAAACATTTGTGACAGAAAATGAAACAACATTACATATCCTTTTGTATTGATGATCTGTCTTTTCTTGTACAACGATCTTGTGCTTCATTTTGTTTTGCGCTGAATAGATGTTTAGTGCAATGTAAAAATATTGTTCTGGGTTATTTGCTCTGAAACTACTGAGACACAGTTCACATCTGGTACACATAAACAGACACGTAATTTACAGGGTATCCAGTCCATCTTCCTGCCATAAACCTGGTCTGCAGAAATATTTATGAATTTCAAGTAAATGAATGTCTCCAGCAGAAGATAATGACTTCAAATGCAGTTTTCTCCTTGGGAGGCATCTCTCATTTTGCTTTGGCTGCTACCCGATGTTGCATTACCAGCAAACCACATCTGCTTTCCAGTTTGATTAATGATATTTCTAAAACTACATGATTCAATAGCCGTTCTGCAAATTAAAAATGTATGTCGGAAATCATTTTTATGTTGGTATATAAAAGGCCTAAAACCTTCAGTATTGATCAATATAGTTTAGTTAAAAGGCAGGCTGCACCCCTAAACATTGTTTATTGATTTTATTTTACATTTTAACCGCCTTTTCAGATTATAAACATTTAAAAAGTAGAACAGAGGGTTGCCATGTCGCCACTATTGTAAATTAAGTTACTTTCACATGACTTTCAGCTCCCTATACTGTAGAGAACAGAAATATATATTACTAACATAATTTGCAGCATAGATTTTTCCTCCTGCTTTAATAAAATGGGCCCTGTCACAGGTAGAGTCATAAATGACATCACATAAGATGGCAGTTGGACAGGAGAGAGCACATGGCAGCACAAGAGGAAAACCCTGAAGACCATTACTTGGGAAGATTTACTTTGATTTTACTGAAATGTACAGTATACTTTTTTAAAATATATTAATTACACAGTTATTACTTCATGAACACATTCAAATTACAGTTTTTTAAACACTTTGAGTGCCCCATAACATTGGAGCAATTTTATAGTAAGTAGCACCCTTGAAGCCATATGTTGTTGCCATAACGTTATTGATGTGTTGCTCTTTTCTATGGGGAATTGTGACCCAGGAGTCCCCTTCCATTCCTGGTGTCAGGGCAGATTACAGTCATCCCTTCTCTGTTGATCACATGACCCGTAGCCAGAAGGTCCATGACACCAGGTGCTGTAAAGTATGTTTGGCATGTGTTATTTTTGTTAAATACAGTGTGCATGTAACTACTGTGATTGCAGGGTTAACTCTTCTAGGCCAAGTATAAACTCAGTTGCTGAACACTGTTAACGAGACAGCTGAGATATTATACTTAAAAAAGGTTACAGTCAATTGTCATAGAACATGAACTGAGTGTTATCTACAAACATAACTTTAACCAGTAGTTTTACAAATTTGGTCTTTCTCGTTTTTTGGGTGATTAAGTTGCTAGATTTTGTGATATATTTAAGTTATGAAATAATAAACAATCTTAGAAATAGCAAACTAAATGAACGAGTTACATTTTATAGGTTACCATTGATACTTTCATGTTGGTGCTCTATACAGTACATTTCATGTACCCATTGCGTGCTATTATGGATACCGAGGCTCTCCTTGAGCTAACGTGAGCCAGCGTTGCTGACAGCTAGCGCCGGAGTGTCTTATCCCGATGTTAGCTCTCTACCATGGTGTCATATACTAATGAGGGCCGTAAGAGGCTTTTTTTTTTTTTGCATATAATTAGCTTTGTATATAACCATTAAACTCAAGGAAAGTAACGCCGGTTACCTACAGATGCAGCAGTTATTCGAACAAATCCCTGAGCTATTTTCATGTGCTCTGCTGTGTTCCACACGGCATTAACACGGCTAATCACACCAGGCACCCATGTTTATCGCGGTTGCTTTGTTTGAATTGCATGGATTCTGTTTCTTTGTATGCAATGAAATGGATGAATTGTAATGTGTACAGTACTGTGCTACTGTGTCAATTTCAGGTGTTTAAAAACCAGAAAACTAAAATGCCATTTTCTGCACTCGACTGTACTTGCGTCTTAAGGCGGTAAGGTTGGAAGAAATCCCGCGCCATGACATGGGTATTCCGAGGTATACAACGCGTGAAGTGTTTCAATAACGGCCGCTGCATCTGTATTTAGGTGAAATAACGTTATTTGCCCTGATCTAATGGAGTTTTGTGGATTTGCTCCTAAGTTTCCACCCTCTCTGGGACTCTGGTGGTCTTACGGACACCCCTGATACTTACCAGATAAGCCTATACAGTATGTTAGAATGTTATAATAGTTATCTAAACTTCTAATGCTGTTTCCCCCTACCCAATGTATGCATTCTAGTTGCCCTGATAAGGTTAGAAACATACTACAGTATGTCCGGTGTGCTTTAGTCTTGCTAGGGCATGTCAGCGATTCATGTACTGTATATGTATTTCTTTTCACTTCAGTTGTTTATATACTGTATACACTAATCAGGTACTGTGAAATAATGAATGAGACACGCTATAACCTTTATAACCCTAATGATGTATTAAACTGTGAGAATGTAAATGTGCAAGTTTAGCCATATACTATATATACAATTAAGACACACACAAGCAGTGATGCAAGTATTGTATTATATAAGAGTATTACTTTAGCAATCTAGTGATAGTTATGATAGAGAAATAGATTGCTTTTGGATCATTGCTGGTCACTATGCTCACCAATCAAAAAGATGAAGGATGTGTATATAAAGAAACAATATCAGGTGTACAGTAGGTCATCACGGAAGTCATATGTCCATACGAAGCCATACTGTACGTGCAAAACGCATTGAGTGAGCGAATAGGGCAAATTAATTTCCCCTGAGATCCACCCACCTGGAGAGAGGTATTTGGAGATTTTCCTTGCCAGTGATTTGGTAACACTGATGTTACATCTGCAAAATGTGAGTGCATAAGACTGGACAGTCACACATACATCACATATTAGAGTGATATACTGCACCATATTGTGATTTTTTATTTATTTTCCGGTCACAATTCATTTTGCTAAGGTTCAAGACTACTCCTTTGATAAGGTTTTTCTTAAAAACAGTGCATCCTGGAATGTATACAATACATTCCAGGATGCACTGTTTTTAAGTAAAGACCTTTCTTGCTTTATCCATTGTAACACCGCCAGAAGAAGAGATCAGTGTTTCCCGAAAGCTCGCGCAAATAAAAGCATTTTGTTAGCCACAGAATGCTATCGTCTATTCGTTTTTGATTATTAAGCTCGACTAACACGGTACAGATACCTCTACGTCTTTTCATAAGAAAGGGTCATATAGTTAAACTCTTTGGCCAATGCATTATAAGCCTGCAGCCACATCACGGCATGACCACTTTGCAGGTTAATTTCAGCTCAGGGAACCCCCTGCTTCCAGAGATACTAACCTCTATAGTGGATGCTCGAAGCAACTCTGGCTGGGTTGTGTGTGGGAAACATAATGGCGGCTTAAATATCCCATGTCATGCGGGCCAATAGGAAGCAGTGACGTCATCACTTGTGGCCCACTTGTCCAGGACCTTTAAACCTCCCGGCACCACTACAGAGGTAAGTATCTTGGGAAGCAGGGGTTCCCCAGATCTGCAATTAATGTGGTTCAGTCCCCGAGACCCTCTGCTTCCCACCTATTAAAAAAAAAAACATGTCCTGCTACTTTAAATATTTAAAAATAAGAAATTAAATCATTCTCATTAGTAGACACCTGGAGAAAACTTCAACCCTGACAGAGATTGCTCCTTTTTTTCAGATCCCCATTAGTTATTCATGAGAATCAACTATATATTTGTTTATTCTGCCATACTCCTTAGGTCTCTGGGGTCAGTGTACATCTCATAACATGGTCTGACCATGCACCGGTACATATTCTAATACAAGATTTTTGTATGCAAATAGGCAGGAGATTTTGGAGACTGAACGGATCCCTCTTAAAAACTCCAGAGATTTTCTCAGTAATTGACCAAAAAATCTATATATATTTTATGAGTAACAGAGGGAGCTTGGATTCCCGCTTTTCACTCTGGTAGAAACATAAGTCAGTAATAAGAGGCTAAATAATCAGCCCTGCGGCTCACAGAAAATAATCTAGACCGACCAAAGCCACACAGTTCCAATCTAAAATAAGAGATTTGAAAAACATGCTGTACAGTGGCGGACGACCTGAGTCTAAATCGGCTAGATCCGCGGCTCTCAGATAATCCCGGTTAGGTGCGTTTTTTTTTATTTTTTTGCCCGGAGTGAATTGCGTTATTTTAGCGCTCGTGATATTAGCATTTTATTCTCGCTGTCTGCAATACTGCAATGCCGTGTAAAAACTCAGGGGGGCGTTTGCGAGCTGTAGTCTTGGAAGTCTAATACCTTCGCGGTTCAACCTAGGTCAGTTCACAGTCTGTGTGTGCGCGCGCAGTAATTGTAAATTTGCATATTTAAAGTATACATGCATTTGCAGTGCTGTACTGAACAGTATGTCTCATTTGAAAATTGTTGAAATGCATACTGTAGGCGTGTACAGTACTGTAACAGTGTCACATTTCAGCATATACAGCGCTCTCCCCTCGCTCAGGATAATTAACTGCACTGCAGGGTATTTCAACTTCTTATCTTCTCTACAATGCAGTACATCTCTCCCACACCATTCCTTTGAATGTGTGTCTGGTTTCAATCACATTCCTGCTTGACAGCAGGTGATTACTATGCATGCGCCTGTAACTTCGCCCACCACTGCTTGCTTGCTTGAGTGAGTGACCAAAAAAAAATAAAAAATAAAAAAAATTATTCTAATTTTTTTTTTTTTTCTCCACAAGCCTGCAAAAACCATCTTGATACTGTATTACGATATTCAATCTGTGCTGAAGCTTTTGACTGCGACCCTGTGAGTTTGACTGCACATGGTTGATTTGTGTGCTTTTTACTGTACGTACTGAAATTATAGTACAGTATGTCATTATCTTAAACTTCATGCAGCTGTACCCTGTAGCCCCCTCCCCCACAAACACATACATGGCTTGCTCAAGGATTTGAAATTCCACAGAGTCATTCATTTTCTGAATCTTGACATTGTGTTCTTAATCCGTCCATAGCCGAGCTACAAAGCCTCACTGCGCCTGCGTGTAATCCTCTTTGAGATGGGAGCTAGCTGCTTACTGCGCATGACTCACCCAACCCCCAACCCTTTGAGGCTTTGTTTACGGTAACACTTTGGAAAATCCCTTCTTGAATTTGATTTGCTCAGAGCATAACCTCTCTATGCGCCTGTGTGTAATCCTCTTTCGGATGGGAGCTAGTTGATTACTGCTCATGCGCCTGTAACTTCACCCACCACTGCTTGCTTTAGTGCCCAAAAAAAATAAATATTAATTATAATTTTTTAACTGTTATTTTATCCACAAGCCTGCAAAAACAATCTTGATATTACGATATTCAATCTGTGCTGTAGCTTTTGACTGCGACCCTGTGCATTTGACGGCACATGGTTGATTTGTGTGCTTTTTATGTACTTTATTTGGGGGTGTAGGGATCAAATTATTATGTTGAACTGCCTTTTGAAATTACTTTACTCTACTCTATGTAATTTCTTTGAACTGCTGCACAACTAATCCTTCATCCCTCCCCCACGCACACACAAACTCTTGAGAGAGTCCACAGAGTCATTAATTTTCTGAAGCTAGTCATTGTGTTTTTAATCCGTCCCTAGCCAAGCATCAATCACCTCAATGCTCCTGCATGTACTGTAATCCTCTTTGAGATGGGAGCTAACGCATAACTCACCCAACCCCCACAACCCTTTGAGGCTTTGTTTACGGTAACGCTTTGGAAAATCCCTTCTCGAATTTGAAATGTAAATCTGATTTGCACAGCATTGTGAGAATTGAGAGTTAAAAAAACCATTAACTGATTCATGTTGTTTTGTCATTCTTCTTATTTATTGGTGTACTGTAGGTGTGGGGGGAGGGGTGTTGTCAATGATTATGATTAGCAGGAATGTAAACAAATATTTATTTTATTTTATCAGGAACCAAAAAATACAAATATAAAAATAATCATGAATAATACATAATGCAGTCTTTATTAAGTTCTTCTGGCAGATTGAAATTGGAAACACATTTCGAAAACATTTGTAAAACATGGATAAACATGAATAATGCACATTTATAAGAATATTATTTAATAATATATAATGTATGATATATATAATATAAAATAATATTACTATATATATATATATATATATATATATATATATATATATATATATATATATTGTGACAGAAACCAGGGGATGGTAATAAATTCCGTATATAGGGCTCCCAGGATACTAGACAGTTTCTATCCTGTTTGGCCTGGGAGTGCAGCCTTATAATACATACACTCCATCCCACAGTTTGGCAAGCGCTGGAACTGAGGGATGAGAGATCCAGACCAGAGTTTGTCTGCTGCCTGATTTCTGTCACCTGTCATGCTAATTAGGAATCAGGTATGAAAGACTGATTTCCTGTTTGCTCGGGTCTCCCCACAAGAGCCAGGAGGCTGGAAGGCTGCTGAACTACAGAGGGGAGAAGCCTCTTCCCCAAACAGGTTCAATCTTTCTGTTCATTTGTGTAAGACTGCAAAAGTACCGTGTTTTGATGTTGGAAGTGGAAAAGCCACTTCCAACCCTGAGTCAGGGATATCTAAGTTAAGTTATCGCTCAGGTGAGCAGCTTTTGTTTTGATCTGTTTTCTGTTGTATGCACTGTGGCAGTCTCAGTGCCTGGGACTGAATAAACCAGGCATAGCCTGTTTAAAGGAACAGTACGTGACGCCTCATCATTTAACCTACCCTAAAAGACCGTGTTCTAAACAGTCCCGGACAAACGACGGAGCCCCGGAGTAAGCCGTTTGTCACATATGGTGGAGAATGCGGGCAGAGCACTAGGGGGTCTGCGGGTTGAAGAATTTTGAAAAAAAAAAAAAGTTTTTTTTCATCCTCTGCAAACAAGATGGAAGACGTGGTGGGAGCGCTGGTACGCAATGTCGCTGCCCAGAAAGACGCGAATGAAACCCAGCAACAGCTGTTAATAGCCCAGCAAGAAACTAATGCAAACCAGCAGCAGACGAATGCAGCCCAGCAACAGCTGCTAATAGCCCAGCAAGAGATTAATGCCAACCAGCAACAGGCGAATGCCAACCAGCAACAGGCGAATGCAAACCAGCAACAGACGAATGAAGCCCTGCAAAACGCGAATGCAAACCAGCAAGAGACAAACCGCTTGCTGAGAGAGGAGCAACAGCGGTTCGCTCAGGGCTTACAGCAGGAACTCGAGATCCTGAGGGGGACTATCAGTAACCTTCCACTGGCAGCGGCAGCCCCAGTACCGAAAATGATCAGGGCAAGCCACTACCTTCAGAAGATGGGACCCTCGGATGATGTGGAAGCCTATCTTCTCACGTTTGAACGCACGGCACAGAGAGAGGGATGGCCAGAAGCTGAGTGGGCTGGTCTAATCGCACCCTTCCTAAGTGGCGAACCCCAGAAGGCTTACTTTGATCTAGAGCCAGCCGAAGCTAACGTCTATGCAAAATTGAAGTTCGAGATCCTCGCCCGCCTCGGCGTAACCACGGCTGTTCGCGCCCAAAGGTTTCATGCATGGTCCTTCACGATGGATAAAGCCACCCGAAGCCAGATGTATGACCTCATCCACCTCGCCCGGAAGTGGCTACAACCCGAGATCAACTCAGCCAGCCACATCGTGGAACGGTTGGTCATGGACCAGTTCTTGAGGAAACTTCCCTCTGCCTTACGCCGTTGGGTCAGTCGGAGTGACCCCCACAATGCGGATGAGCTTGTGGCCCTCGTAGAAAGGTACAATGCAGCAGAAGAGCACCCGCAACCCACAGTCGTGGAGCAACCCCACTACCCGAGGTTCCAGGACTCTTCCAGAGACAGTAAAAGGGTACCGGGGTTAAGGGGCGCTGAAGAGCGGCGACCACCTTCACGCAGCACCAGCAACAGTGGTTCGCACACTAAGGGCAATAGCCAACATGGGGAGCCGGGAAAAGGCTCTAAGTGGGACACAGACTATGTACCTAAATGTGTAAATTGTCATGAGAGGGGCCACACAGCAAAAATCTGCCCACTAAATGATGAGCCCATGCAATGCAACAGCGTGGAACCTTATTCGCTGTTGTCCCAATGTATGGGCCCTAGCCCAGAGGACCCCTTGAATAACCATCTGTGGGCATTTGTAAAGGTTAATGGTAAGAGGGTTCGGGCACTTCTTGACTCTGGGAGCATGGTCACACTAGTGTCCGAATACCTCTTGCCCATTAAGAAGAAACAGGGAAACAGTTCACAAAGAGTGGCAATTTGTTGTATACATGGGGATAATCATGAATATTCCACTGTTGATGTTTTTTTTGAAACAGAGTTTGGTTCTTTAGATTTCAAGGTGGGTATTGTACCCAAACTGGCACATGATGTGTTAATAGGGACCGACTTTCCCCATTTTCTAAAAATGTGGTCCCCCGCTCAGAATAGCGCCCAGAGTTCAATAGCGGACCATAACGAAGTATTAGAAGAAACAAATCCTTTCCCTTTTTCAGAAATGGAGGTTGACGAGGGCCCAAATAAGAAGGGGGAAAAGGAGGAGTGCTGTAAAATTCCCTTCCCCATCACTACTTTGGTAGGGAATACCCCAAATCAAGATGTTGAGCAGACACTTACCACCCCAGAACCGGATAAGACCCTCGCTGACCTAGAGGTCAGTCCTGGGAGTTTTAAGAAGGCCCAGTGGGAGGACCCCACATTAGCGGTAGCAAGGGGAAATATACGGGACCAGAATAGTACTCCTGGCCAACCAGATAGGTCACTTGCTTACCCCTACTTCGAGGTAGAGAACGACCTAGTATATCGGGTTGATAAAAGGAAATCAGTTACAACTAAACAATTGTTGGTACCACGGACATTCCGTAACGTAGTATTACACCTCGCACATAGTCATCCATTGGGGGGACACCTAGGGGTGGAAAAGACAAAAGAAAAGGTTCTCCGAAGCTTCTATTGGCCTGGGGTTCTGGCAGAAATTACGAATTATTGTTCCTCATGCCCAGAATGTCAGATCACCGCCCCGTTCAAGGCGTACCGCAGCCCATTGGTACCCCTTCCCAAATAGAGGTACCATTTGACCGGATTGCTATGGATCTAGTAGGACCCCTAATAAAGTCTGCTAGGGGACATCAGCATATATTGGTAATATTAGATTATGCCACCCGATATCGGGAGGCAGTTCCCCTACGTAGCACCTCAGCTAAAAACATAGCAAAAGAGTTAGTAGTTCTGTTTTCCCGGGTCGGGATTCCTAAAGAGATTCTATCTGACCAAGGAACACCATTTATGTCCCAAGTAACGAAAGAGCTATGTAAACTCCTAAAAATCAAGCATCTCAGAACCTCAGTCTATCATCCACAAACAGATGGTTTAGTGGAAAGGTTCAATAAAACCTTAAAGAGCATGTTACGGCGGGCGGTTGATAAAGATGGGAAAAACTGGGATTGTTTGTTACCGTACCTGTTATTTGCCATTAGGGAAGTTCCCCAATCATCCACTGGCTTCTCCCCGTTTGAACTATTGTATGGCCGACACCCAAGGGGCTTACTGGATATAGCCAAAGAGACTTGGGAACACGAGGTTACCCCTTACAGAAGTGTAATAGAGCATGTTGCCCAGATGCAGGACCGCATTGCTGCAGTCCTACCCATAGTGAGGGAACACATGGAGAAAGCTCAAGAAGCACAGAGGAATACATATAATAAGGGTGCTAGGGTCAGAATTTTTTCTCCAGGTGATAGGGTACTAGTTCTGGTTCCCACCGTGGAGAGTAAATTCCTTGCTAAATGGCATGGGCCATATGAGGTCTTGGAAAGAGTGGGAGAAGTAAATTATAAGGTAAGACAGCCAGGTAGGAGGAAACCTGAGCAAATTTACCATATAAACCTACTCAAGCCCTGGAAAGATAGAGAAGTCTTGTTAACCCTAGTACCCCCAGGTCCGTCAGAGAATCAAGAAACTGACCCAGAGGTTAGCATAGCTGAAACCCTGTCTGTTCATCAGAAACGAGAGGTTCAGAATTTAGTGAAAAGAAACAAAGAAATCTTCTCTATACGGCCAGGTAGAACTAGCGTAATTGAACATGACCTAGTCTCTGAACCGGGGGTCCGAGTTAACCTTAAACCGTACCGAATCCCAGAGGCCAAAAGAAAGGCTATAAGTTTAGAGGTTAAAAAAATGCTAAAACTAGGTGTAATTGAGGAATCCCAAAGTGGGTGGAACAGCCCTATAGTCTTAGTCCCAAAGCCAGATGGTACAACAAGGTTTTGTAATGACTACCGGAAACTAAACGCGGTGTCAAAATTTGATACTTATCCTATGCCCAGGGTAGATGAACTTGTAGAGAGACTGGGCAAAGCCCGATATCTCACAACCCTAGACCTAACAAAAGGGTACTGGCAGGTTCCCCTCACAGAAAGGGCAAAAGAAAAGACAGCCTTCTCAACCCCAGACGGCCTCTTTCAGTATAAGGTGTTGCCTTTTGGCTTACATGGAGCTCCCGCCACATTCCAAAGAATGATGGATAAAATTTTAAAACCACATGCTCGGTATGCTGCCGCCTACCTGGATGATGTGGTAATCCATAGTGAAGATTGGCAATCCCACCTTCCAAAGGTCCAAGCTGTGCTTGACGCAGTCCGGTCTGCTGGACTAACTGCTAACCCCGCTAAATGCACTATTGGTCTGGAGGAGGCCAAGTATCTGGGATATTCTATTGGCAGAGGTTTACTCAAACCCCAAACACTCAAAGTGGAGGCGATACAAAATTGGCCAAGGCCAGTTACAAAAAAACAAGTAAGGACCTTTTTGGGGTTAATTGGGTACTATAGAAGGTTTATTCCCAATTTTGCAACTAAGGCAACCCCACTAACTGACCTCACAAAAGCAAGAGGACCGCTAATGGTAAAGTGGTCCCCCGAAACCGAACAGGCCTTTAGAAGCCTGAAAGAAGCTCTCTGTGCCCAACCAGTGTTGGTCACACCTGACTTCTCCAAAGAGTTCGTAGTCCAAACCGACGCATCTGAGGTAGGGCTGGGGGCGGTACTCTCCCAGGAGTCTCAAGGTGAGGAGCACCCCATCCTTTATTTAAGTAGGAAACTAAATCCCCAGGAGAAAAATTACTCCATAGTAGAGAAAGAGTGTCTCGCAATAAAGTGGGCTGTAGAGACGCTCAAATACTACCTGTTGGGGAGAAAATTCCGGTTGGTCACAGATCATGCACCCCTTACCTGGATGTGTCAAAACAGGGAAAAGAATGCTAGAGTGACCAGGTGGTTCCTAAGCCTACAACCCTTTAAATTTTCTGTGGAACACAGGTCAGGGCACAAACATGGCAATGCTGACGGGTTGTCAAGGATGCACTCCCTAATATCCATGGTCGCTCATCCCTCGAGGTCTGAGCTGGGGGGGAGGATATGTGACAGAAACCAGGGGATGGTAATAAATTCCGTATATAGGGCTCCCAGGATACTAGACAGTTTCTATCCTGTTTGGCCTGGGAGTGCAGCCTTATAATACATACACTCCATCCCACAGTTTGGCAAGCGCTGGAACTGAGGGATGAGAGATCCAGACCAGAGTTTGTCTGCTGCCTGATTTCTGTCACCTGTCATGCTAATTAGGAATCAGGTATGAAAGACTGATTTCCTGTTTGCTCGGGTCTCCCCACAAGAGCCAGGAGGCTGGAAGGCTGCTGAACTACAGAGGGGAGAAGCCTCTTCCCCAAACAGGTTCAATCTTTCTGTTCATTTGTGTAAGACTGCAAAAGTACCGTGTTTTGATGTTGGAAGTGGAAAAGCCACTTCCAACCCTGAGTCAGGGATATCTAAGTTAAGTTATCGCTCAGGTGAGCAGCTTTTGTTTTGATCTGTTTTCTGTTGTATGCACTGTGGCAGTCTCAGTGCCTGGGACTGAATAAACCAGGCATAGCCTGTTTAAAGGAACAGTACGTGACGCCTCATCATTTAACCTACCCTAAAAGACCGTGTTCTAAACAGTCCCGGACAAACGACGGAGCCCCGGAGTAAGCCGTTTGTCACAATATATATAGTAATATTATTTTTTCCGTCTTTATCTTGTTCTTCATTCTGTGTACAGTACAGTAGTTAATTGAGAGACGAGAGGTTTTGTGTACATCATTACTGTTGTTTATATACTGTACATTTGACTGTACAAACAGATTAGACTGCACACAACAACCCAACTCCCCCCAGGCCATCCTTTTTTCCTGAAACGACAAGAAAACAAAAAATTGTCCTGAAAACCGGGCCTGTCTACTGCCCTCGAGGACTATAGTGGTGCAGGCCTGACTGATTGTTTTGCACACCATCCCGCTGTATATGTTTCTTTAATAAAGGAGATGTTGCGTTTTGTATACTGTATTTTATGAATAAAGATTTTTTTTTAATCACAGGTAAGATCATACTGTTGGGCTGAACTGTACTGTACGGTACTGTACATGTTTTGACCTGCTGTATTTAAATAAAGGAGATGTTGTGTGTTTTAACTTGTATTAATAAAAAAATGTTTGTATTTACTGTACACAAGACCTGCACAATTCCAGTCCCTGAGGCCCACAAACAAGCACGGTTTTCAAAGGTTACCCTGAAAACCGGGCCTGTTTGCTGCCCTCGAGGACTGTAGTGGTGCAGACTGTTTTGCCCACCATCCCACTGTATATGTTTTGACTTGCCGTTCTTTAATATAAGAGATGTTGCGTTTTGTATATTTTATGAGTAAAAAATTTGTTTTTAAAACATGTGACTGTAAACCATACTGACTGACTGTAAATGTTTTTACTTTCTATACATAAATGTTTGCACTACTGTAGCAGTAAACCATACACCTGTTGATGTTTTCAATTGCCGTGCACTTAAAATGTTTTTACATTGTACAGTATTTGTAAATAAATGTTTTTGTACTTACTCCACCAATAAAAGAACATGTTGATTTGTTTTACATTGTTCCATTGGCTCCTTTGATACTGTAACAAAATACAGTGTTTCTAGAATGTACACTACTGTCCAGGCATACTGTAGGCATTCTCAGAACAAGAGCATTAAAAAAAATAGAAGACACATACTGTACTGTACTGTATGTACTCGCACTGTATAGAAGACACATACTGTATGTACTGTAATACATGTAGAATAAATGCATACTTTTTATTTTTTCGGGTTTATTGCACAGTATACTGTATATAAAAAAGTATTGTATACTGTACGGTCGGAAAACATCAGCATACTGTTTCAGGTATAGTATTCTATCCTAATCAATAACTACGGCCACTAAACTGTAGACTCCGGTACGTGGTTTTTTAAATCCGATTCAGCAATGTGCAGGCATTGTTCCACAAAGCGATATTATCCATCAAAATCCCTCCATTAGCCGTTTTCTTTTCTGAGGAAAAACAAAAAGAAAAGTTTTACTGTAATGGTCAGCCCCCTAAAGAAGTTCCCAGCCAGTCCCACCAGTAATTTTCTCGGGGGGCGTCTCCTGTTCACATGCGCAAGCGCCGACCGTCGATGCGATGACACGCATATGCGTTTCAAGAAGGTTCCAATGCGCATTGCGCCTAGCGTTCCACCAATTGTTCAGTATCTGCAGTACTGTAGAAGCCGCTCAGCCAATGATATTGCTTACAGGAGAATCGCTTGATTTTTGAATCGCACCGATATTGATACTGTATTGTCAAAATAAAAAAAACACAGAAAATAATACGGCAACAATACTCACCATAGAATTTCCCATTCAGCTGGTGCCGGCGCCGGCCCACTGCCAGTCCAGTGTTCTTGATCATCCACGTCGATAGTTTGCAGCGGGACTAGTCCACCTGTAGTCAGCTGATGAGGCTGGAAATTGCTTAGGTACATGCAAGCTTGATCGAAACTGCACGCAAAATCCGGCTCAGGTTTGCTGAACAGACAGCAAGGGTTGTCACTGACGGTGGGACCGTTATTGGAAGCCGGTACTGGTGCTGGCGCATTGCTTGGGAGCGACTGTTGTTTCTTAGTTGGTTTTAACAGGACCTTTCGCCTTTTGCCGTCTGCATGATCATAGATACGGGAAAAAGCTGGTGATACACACCAATACCCTCCAATAAATTGTGGCTCAATACGATAAAAACATGGATCGCTACATAAGCTTTTCCTTATTGCACGCTTCCACACATGAGCTGGCAAAAATTTGTAAAAGTCATAGTTTTCGATAAAAAACTGATAAATTTGAACAACTGTTGCCATCTTATCATCTATTGCATTAATCGCGGCCCATATCAAATACGCGTAACTACAGTGGCGGCGGTTTTTGGAAAAAGGGCTGCACTTGAACACTCATGGCGGCGGGTCTCTGGAGAATACTGTAACAGAAACTGGTCTTTGTCTTTCTTTAATATGAAAAGCCTAAATTGATACATTATTGCAACCTTTTCCTTCAGTCTCAAGGCCAATTTCCAATAGCACACTGTGGTATCTTTTTTAAACGAAACACCTGCAAGTCGACACATTACTGAAGCGCATGTGCATTAGAATTCATGAATATCTGCCATCTGGCGGACACGCGAAGAATTGCAACCTATTAAATCAGAACCATTCTCAATAAACACATCAACCACGCATGACCCGCGGCTGGGAACGCAACATGAATGCGGCATGCACCCGGTGAAGTGCGTCGCATTTGAGAAAAAAGCCAGGAAAAAAGCGGTGATGTTTTAGAATAAAAGTGATATGTAGAAGCACATGCACACCGCTGGTAGGTGCTGGAGGGGGGTACTTATCTGCCGGTGCACTGTATCCAGGGAGGTCCAGACATCCCAGAGGTACTTAAGCAAAGGAATGGAAGCAGGCACACGGTCTTTCTAAAGGTGCAGTTTATTGTGCCACCAAAGGTCCAACGTTTCGGCAAATAGATTGCCTTTATCAAGGAGAGGGCCCTCTCCTTGATAAAGGCAATCTATTTGCCGAAACGTTGGACCTTTGGTGGCACAATAAACTGCACCTTTAGAAAGACCGTGTGCCTGCTTCCATTCCTTTGCTTAGAATAAAAGTGGCCACAGCAGTACATTAATGTAACCCTTCTGTGGTACTCCACCTGACATGAGATTGTGGGGTACACTCCTTCTGGTCACTCTGAGTGGTCTGGGTGCTGTGACCTGGTGGTAAACAGGAGGGCTGAGTGCTCCACGGTGTTGTGGGGAGAGCCCAGGACAGGGACAGGAGGTGTAGTGTGGGACAGGTTAGCTTGTTCTCTCAGGGTGCACAGCGCCTCCAGCCAGCAGGGATCCCCTGGGGTCTCCAGAGGAGAGACCCCCACTGAAACTCCATTCTCCATACAAAGGAACAGGGACACACACAGTAGCTTCTTTTCTGTGGATCTATATTCAGCATAGATGTGCAGACAGCATACAGCATGGTATCACAGGCATGGTGTAATCTATGCCTCTCTGCTCGTGACAGCTTGAATTCCCCCCTCCTTACCCAGGTGGGGCAAAAGGGGGAGACCTCTTATTAGCTTCTTATCTCTCTCAGCTTTCTCTCTAGACTAATTGATCACTAACTGAATTTGGGAATATGTTTCAATTTGAATATCCTCAGGGAGTGTCTCTAGCTTTGAATCATTACAACTCAAAGCTGGATACCGATTGGCTCACACACACATCAGGGGGTGTTCCAACCCATATCCACCCTTTGGATTAACACATTCAAATGTTGCATAGGCCTGCCCCTGAATATTGCTACATACTCAGAGCTGAAATGCAAAACAGGCCATCTGAAGGAATGAACCTTTCCACTGTCTGTTCTAAAAGGACTGACAGAGGAAAGGCCCAGAAGAATACATAGCTGCCGAAGGCCAGGCTATATTAACATACAGTATACACTCTGAAATTGTTGATAACTTTCAGTGGTGGACCTGGTCTCTGCCTTTCAGACACATCAGAGAAGTCAATGACATGGCCTAAGCAAAGATTCTTTGAAAAAAACAATAATTGTGATTGACTTTTGGCTGTCAGATTGTGTAACAGGAAAGGTAAAACTATAATTCAATTTATATACCAGAAAGACGGTATCTACTGTAACTGCAAACCCACTTTTCATTGCCGAGGCCTTTACAAACTTTTTAAAAGAAATTATATAACAGGAATAAGGGTACTCAAAGCAAGACCTACCCTCTTAAATGTCTAAATTACCTAAAACAAGCTTCTCTGCCTAGGTTGAATATTCCTGACATTATAGCACTTTCACAGCCTTTCACACAGGAAGAGTCATCTCAAGTCATAAAGAGCCTGTAGAACTCAAAAGCTCCTGCCCAGATGGTTTTATGAATATTTATTATAAGAAGTTTTCTCACCTCCTGTCACCATTTATGCTTGGCAGAAAAAAAATTCTGGAGGGAGATTTTTTTTCCACAGACTTTGCTAAAAAAACAGGATCATCTTTTGACTTGAGTTGACTGGATAAACATACATGTTTGAAGCTCTAAAACTGTTTGTGATAAAAGGTACATTTCTAAAAACTATCTACTCCCTCTAAAAGCATCCCAAGCCTATACTCAGTTATTTAAAAGTTCCCACTGATACTATACTAATAAAAAATGGTACATGCCATGGGTGCACACTTTCTCCACTCCTCTTTGCAATCGCACAGGCATCCACATCAGGTTAACAGGGACATAAAAGGTATTCCGTTCCACCACAATTATTCCAAACTGTCACTCTTTACAGATCACAATCTGCTTACGATGTCCTAATCAATAACCTCCCTACCAAATCTCCAATGACCAATCAAAAGCATTAAACATTAACATCACACAGGCCCAAATCAAACAAACAAATATCCTTACATTTAAATTATAAGTGGAAATCTGAATCCCTCACATTCCTTGGGGTATTCCTGACTATATCCCCATAGTTACTCTGCTAACTGTCCAGCCTTTATAGAACCCCTAAAAAGGGGCATAGAGGAGTGGTCCAGATATCACATATTATGGATAGGCAGGGTTAATTCTATAAAGATTAATTTTCTGTCAAGGATTCTATATTTGTTTCACTCCCATTTCCCATCAAATTTAAAGATATTCAGGATCTCTCAAAGCAGATTTCGATTTTTAGTTGTAATAATTAGAAACCAAGAGTTTTTAGTAGACTATTATATAAACCAGTAACTGGCGGTGGTTCGGCTTTGGCACACTTACTGTATTATCCTATTATAAAACAGATCACCTAATCCAACGTTTCTTCTGGAATGCCTCAGATAATATTGAAAGATGGGTGGAAATTGAAACAGCAGTTTCTAGCCCCTGTATGTTAGACACAAAATTCTGGTTACCTAAACAACATAGACGGTCACTGGGATTTCCTCTAACATCAGTTAGCCACTCCCTACTGTACAGTTATGAGATTGCAACAAGCTGAAGCATAGCCTATCTATCATGACTTTTTGGTAATCAGGACTTTTCTCTGGGCCTGTCTGCCCCGGACTTGTGGGCGTAGACCTGAGTGGGGATCTCTAAGTTGATACATGTCGGAGCAGATGAGAATGTTAAAAAAATTGATTTATTATCAAGATACCTGAGGTTACTAAACACTGAGCTTGATAGATTTTTATTAAATTAGGGGATTCGTGAATTTAAAAGCTCAATTTATGTCCAAATTGTAAAATTATCTGTGCAAGATCCGAGATATAGAAAATGTGGAAGATATATTCGAGGGAATAGCAAAAATCTCCATTTGTGCCACGGTAAAATAGAATGCCATTAAGATGATCCCCCAGTGATATCTCACTCTGTTAAACTTTCTAATTACTATCAAAATTCCTCCCCACTATGCACATGAGGCTACGGTCAGTTGGGATCTTTCTTCCACATGTGGTTGCAGTGCACAGTGATCTCTAGCTTCTGGGTAGTCCTTCATGATCTACTCCAGAAAATCCTTGACTCTGACTTCCCTCTGAAACCTTGGTGAGAACTTTAATGTAAATCATTTTGATAATTTGAACAGATCCTAAAATAAATTAATTGTCCATATATATACAGCAGTTAGATGTTAGAGCTATGGCCTGGAACAAACCCAATGTACCATGAAGTTAAATATATGATATGGAGTGTTTTTTTCATTGAAAAGTTAACAAGCATTTAACTTGACTCTTTCTCCACATTTGTAAGCGTTTAGGAGCCTTGGATAAAAGCCTTAGGCAATAACATCCCAAAGTTAATATTACAAGTGTGAATTGATCGTCTTCCCATAAACAATATGCTCTGGCGCTAAGGGCTGGGGCCCAAGAGAGTGGTTTCACATACAGTAGCATACTTACCTCATAGAGTTCGACCTTTGCATAATAATTTATGATTATTCCCGACCAGTCTAAATGTAGCTAATAATCTCTTTCTATGCTCATGTAAAACCTCAGTATTATTTACCTCTTCCCTTCCCCTAGTTTTATTTTTGTCTCCTTTTCCCACCATGTTAAAAATAAAAATAGTGATTAAGAAAATTACTAAAGGCTGCTTCCTAGCTCTTGTGGGGCAAGAATGGAGAAAAAATGTTACTGCTGCCACCTTGGAGTCACATGGGCCATTATTATATCTATTATTCAAGTTTACTACATTGCTTTTCCATTTCATCTACTTCAAATGGCGCAGCATTGGAACCAAACGTCCAAAACACACAATTATCTGCTGTATATTATCAACTTTTTCTAAATTAAAATGGGGTCACATTACATTATTTGGTATCAGCCATTGTTTTCGTCAGCCATTGTTTTCGTCAGCCATTGTTTTCGTCAGCCATTATATTGCACTGATTAAATAATTTACCTTGTAAGTAAATAATAATAATAATTATCATTACATTGGCCATTTTTTTAAAACAAACGCTCAGCAGCTTTATACTAAGTTGTACTGTGTCTTTTGATTATGGGCTCATAAAAAAATAGTTCTGATATCCTTATCCTGCTACAGCTGTCTTTAATAAGAAATGATAGCAAAAGGTTTTTCCATTAGTGATGAATCTGGTACACAAAGTGGTACTGCGTGGCTTCAGCAGAGGTCTTGGCTTTCTTCTTCTTACTTAGATCCTTTGCCAAGAAACCCTGATTGTCATTTCGGATTGTCAGCAGTAACCAGAACTTCATGGCAGAAGTTAAAAGATTCCCTACAGAAAAAGCAATAGGACTAATAATGTTTATATAAAGGACAGCAAATGCATTTCCATTCTCTTTAAACATTTTTAAAGTATCCACAATACATTGACTTTGTATTCTGAAATGTTAGAGAATTTTGACATGAATCAGTAAAGAGAAGAAATAATACAATGCTGAAATAAGGCTGCAATATTGCATTCAACTAAATGAAAGGAATGAAGGGGTTAATAGATTAACCAAGATTCCTATGTGCACTCTCTATAACAAATTGAGGGCTGGGAAATATTCAATCCTAGGGTGACCCCTAAATAGCCTCTCACTAATGCCCTCAATTGGTCATAGAGAGTGCACGTAGGAATCTTGGTTAATCTATTAACCCCTTCATTCCTTCCACTATCTTCTTCCCGTATGCACCCGATTGACATATACAATCCATTCATATAGAAGGAGAGCGGCAGTATCTCTAATTTCTACATTCAACAAAATGAATAATTATTCAATTAAAATGTAGTAAGTCTACATTGCATCAACCTATGTAGGTTTGTATTGAAGGTAGTACTGCAAAATATCATAAGGGTACTGTATGCAAATGTGTTAAATTTAGGAAAAACTGGAAAAGATCATAAACATATGGTCTAACTATGACTAGCATCAAACCTCATACACTCTGTCTGCAAATACTGAAAGTTAATCTGAAATGTACCTGTACATTTTTAGAAACAAGTCAAAGGAAATTATATTTTATACCCTACGGTAAAAAAACATGTCAGTTTTTTCTCCCTCTATAAATATAATTACATTTTCCTTCCTAAATCCTTTTATCCTTTTGGCTATCAATCAGTTGTGAATTTGATCAAAAGCATATGCCATAGCTATAAAGAAGGTTCTATACAATTCATCCTACACAAATTCGACTTTTCTGAAACTAAATCATTTTTTGTCTTTAAACTTAAAATGATTATGTTGCTGTTTTAGAAGTAACAAAATATACATATTTTTTACAGTATGTTATGTTGGTAAATGAGAAATGAAACTGTGTGATAATGTCATACTGTATATTAGCCTAGGCTTTTATTTTTCAATGGAATTGTAAATACCGTTTCTACATGCCTACATACTAGTAGGGGATACAGTATGTAGCAAGGTAAAATTGGTGCTATTCTGGGTCATAAAGAACTGCATCAGCTGTATTAAAGAAGCAATTCTATGATTTCAATAAGCATTTTCCCTGCAGAATCACACAACTTTTGTTTTGATATATACTGTATGGCCCATAATACATTATTTATATTTTTTAGTTCTAGGTAAGGAGTTGGTAAATGTACAGATGCAGTGGCCATTATTCGAACACTTCACGTGTTGTATACTTCGGAATAGCCATATCATGGCGCGGGATTTCTTCCAACCTTACTGCCTTAAGACGCGAGTGCAGAAAATGGCAGTTTAGTGTTGTGGTTTTTAAACACCTGAAATTGACACAGTAGCACAGTAGCAAAGTACTGTACACATTACAATTCATTCATTTCATTGCACACAAAGAAACAGAATCCATGAAATTCAAACAAAGCAACCACGTTAAATACGGGTGCCTGGGGTGATTGGCCACGTTAATGCCACGTGGAGTACAGCAGAGCACACAAAAACGGCTCCGTGATTTGTTCGAATAACGGCCGCTGCATCTGTAGGAAGGAATAAAAATGATCAAATGTATTAGATTGTGAACTTACAGTTTTGTGTAAAAACTTGTGTGGAAATGGTTCTTTCACCTAATACAAAGGTGGTCAACTAGTTATTTATTGACTTGTAACTTGTAAAATGTTTTACCAGGAAGTAATACATTGAGAGTTACCTCTCGTTTTCAAGTATGTCCTGGGCACAGAGTGATGATAACAAATACACGGTTACATTAAGTAAATAGGGTTATATATTATATATAAAGACATTGCATGAATAGTTGAAGATAATATAAGTTATAAGCGTACTGTATGTAATAGTTGCAGAACAGATTCAAATGTGAGACAGCTTGAGTTTTGACTGGTGGCGGCTTTCAGATTGTCAGGTAGGTTGTTCCAGTTGTGAGGTGCAGGTAAGAGCAGAAGGAGCGGCGGAATACTTTGTTAAATCTTGGTACCGTGAATAGTCTTTTGGAGTCAGATCTCAGGTGATAAGTGGTGCTTGTTCAGATAGGTGGGTAGCTTGCCCAGAAAGTATTTGAAGGCAAGACAAGAAAAATGAACTTTGTGCCTAGACTAAAGTGATGGCCAGTATAGTTCTTTGAGCATTTTGAAGTTGTGTGTTGTAGTTACATTGGAGGACAAAGCAGCATTTTAAGTTGTAGAGAGAGTCAAGTTTGCTAAGGTGAGTTTGGGGTGCTGTAATAAAAGAAGTGTGTACAAATGTACACGCACCTGAGTGCATCTGGGTTGCTCTAGGTTTTTAACATAAACTATTCCACATAAGTATTACATGGATGCAAGTATATATCTGTGAGATTTAGATTGCAGACCGGATGTGACCTCTCAAGTTAGTTGTTTGCAATTTTAATATATTGAAACACATCTAAATTGATAAAATCCAGAAAAAGTATGGATAATAAAAACAATAAATAAATAAGTAAAAATAAGTAACCACTGATAGCTCTTATCCCTAAGAGATGCAGACCAATAGCAAAGCACTGATGTAGTGTTGCCTTGTCAGTTTTTTGGGTATATAGTCAAACGCATTACTGGTATTGAACATATCAAAGTAAGCTCTCTGAGAGGAGTTCCCAGAGAGGAGACAGACTAGGGAAACAAAGAAGACAAAAAACATACTGGATCTTTAAAATGCAGACACTGTGTCCATATGGCATGAATGAAGATCTGGACTTGCTAGCTTTCCAATAATAGATCAATAATAAATGAAAAATAAAAAATATAATATTAATTATTGTTGAAGGACTTTTTTTTATAATTTATTTATGCAGTTGATATCCTTTATTTATTTATATATGCACCTAGATCTTATCACCATGTTTGGTTTTTTTCTTTTGCTTTTTACCTTTAAAACTATTAATGTGTATCTATACTTTTAATATCATATTTATGCATTTTTAATAGTTTTTAATCACTGAAATTATTACCATAAGTTCCCATTTTAATGTTTAATGTTTTAACATTTTAAGTTATGAGTTGATTTTATCTATATTCCAACAAAGTAAATATACGAGGTATTACATTTACTATCCATTGCGTTGACACCGTTTGGATGAATTATCCCTTAATGTGAATATTATTCAAAGATGGTCTAAATGGAATTCATAAAATGCCACAGTGAATGGTATATTGTAAGTTCCCTGAACCGATAGAATTGTTGAATACTCAATTGTATGTGATCAATTATGCACTTAGATAATAGGATGTTTCAAATTTTATGTGAAATAACCACAGATAGCCACCCAATCACCCAACCAAGACACCAATTAGAGTCAGATTGTAACAAGCTGTTACCAATGTTTTAATTAGTGAGCAATTAACACAGGCTCTTTTCAATATTGAACACTATATACAGAAAAGTAAACCCAGTTATGGTCACTCAGTACCCTGAGTGGATGTATTTATGACATAATTAAAAATAACTTTATTCGATGATTCATTAAAATATATACAAGTTTTGAACAACGACGCTAAGCTGAATCCTTCAAATTCAATGGTGAATATTAGGATATTGTAAATCCGCGATGCAGTTGTTTTTATAAATTCTCAACCACTTCTGGTACAGTGACCAATAAGAAAAATAACTGTCCCTTTAATACTGCTGCGGCTCATCTGAGTCTAACACATCGCCGGTTTTTCCCTGGCTTTTTCCTGGAATGCGACGCACTTCACCTGGAGCATGCCGCATTCATTTTGCGTTCTCAGCCATGTGTCATGCACGGGTCATGCGCGGTTGACGCGCGGATGATGCGTTTATTGAGAATGGTTCGGATTTAATAGGTTGCAATTCTTCGCGTGTCCGCCAGATGGCAGATATTCATGAATTGTAATGCGCATGCGCTTCAGTAATGTGTCGAATTGCAGGTGTTTCATTTAAAAAAGATACCACAGTGTGCTATTGTAACTTGGCCTTGAGACTGAAGGAAGAGGTTGCAAAAATGTATCAATTTTGGCTTTTCATATTAAAGAAAGACAAAGACCAGCTTCTGTTACAGTATTCTCCAGAGAGCCGTCGCCATGAGTGTTCAAGTGCAGCCCGTTTTCCAAAAACCCGACAGAAGTTACGCGGATTTGATATGGGCCGCGATTAATGCAACAGATGATAAGATGGCAACAGTTGTTCAAATTTATCAGTATTTTATCAAAAACTATGACTTTTACAAATTTTCGCCAGCTCCTCATACGTGGAAGCGTGTAATAAGGAAAAGGTTATGTAGCGATCCCTGTTTTTATCGTATTGAGCCACAATTTGTTGGAGGGTATTGGTGTGTATCACCGTCTTTTTCCTGTATCTATGATCATGCGGACGGCAAAAGGCGAAGGGTCGTGTTAAAACCAACTAAGAAACGACAGTCGCTGCCAAGCAATGCACCGGCACCGGCTTCCGATATCGGTCCCACCGTCAGTGACAACCCTGAGCCTGAGTCGGATTTCGCGTGCAGTTTCGATCAAGCTTGCATGTACCTAAGCAATTTCCAGCCTCATCAGCTGACTACAGGTGGACTAGTCCCGCTGCAAACTATCGACGTGGATGATCAAGAACACTGGACTGGCAGTGGACCAGCGCCGGCACCAGCTGAATGGGAAATTCTATGGTGAGTATTGTTGCCGTATTATTTTCTGTGTTTTTTTTATTTTGACAATACAGTATCAATATTGGTGCGATTCAAAAGTCAAGCGATTCTCCTGTAAGCAATATCATTGGCTGAGCGGCTTCTACAGTACTGTACTGCAGAAACTGAACAATTGGTGGAACGCTAGGCGCATGCGCATTGGAACCTTCTTGAAGCGCATATGCGTGTCATTACATCGACGGTAGGCGCATGCGCATGTGAACAGGAGACGCCCCCCGAGAAAATTACTGGTGGGACTGGCTGGGAACTTCTTTAGTGGGCTGACCATTACAGTAAAACTTTGCTTTTTGTTTTTCCTCAGAAAAGAAAACGGCTAATGGAGGAATTTCGATGGGTAATATCGCTTTGTGTAACAATGCCTGCACATTGCTGAATCGGAATTAAAAAAGCCACGTACCGGAGTCTACAGTTTAGTGGTCGTTGTTATTGATTAGGATAGAATACTGTACCTGAAACAGTATGCTGATGTTTTCCGGCCGTACAGTATACAATACTTTTTTATATACAGTATACTGTGTAATCAACCCGAAAAAATAAAAACTATGCATTTATTCTACATGTATTACAGTGCCAGAACATACAGTACAGTACAGTATGTGTCTTCTATTTTTTTTTAATACTCTTATACTGAGCATGCCTACAGTATACAGTGCAGTATGCCTCGACATTCTAGAAACACTGTATTTTGTTACAGTAGCAAAGGAGCCAATGGAACAATGTAAAACAAATAAACATGTTCTTTTATTGGTGGAGTAAGTACAAAAACATTTATTTACAAATACTGTACAATGTATAAATATTTTAAGTGCACAGCAATTCAAAACATCAACAGGTGTATGGTTTACTGCTACAGTAGTGAAAACATTTATGTATAGAAAGTAAAAACATTTACAGTCAGTCAGTATGGTTTACAGTCACATGTTTTAAAAACAAATTCTTTATTCATAAAATATACAAAACCCAACATCTCCTTAATTAAAGTCAAAACATATACAGTGGGATGGTCTGCAAAACAGTCTGCACCAGTACAGTCCTCGAGGGCAGCAGACAGGCCCGGTTTTCAGGACAACCTTGAAAAACGTGCCTGTTTGCAGCCCTCAGGGACTGGAATTGTGCAGGTCCTGTGTGTGTGTACAGCAAGTTAAAACATTTCTGTATAAATACAAGTTAAAAAACACACAAAAACATCTCCTTTATTTAAGTACAGCAGGTCAAAACATGTACAATACAGTTCAGCACAACAGTATGGTCTTACCTGTGATTAAAAAAAATCTTTATTCATAAAAAACAGTATACAAAATGCAACATCTCCTTTATTAAAGAAACATACAGTATACAGTACAGTGGGATGGTGTGCAAAACAGTCAGTCTGGCCTGCACCACTACAGTCCTCGAGGGCAGCAGACAGGCCCGGTTTTCAGGACAACCTTGAAAACCGTGCCTGTTTGCGGCCCTCGGGGACTGGAATTGTGCAGGTACTGTGTGTGTGTACAGCAAGTTAAAACAGTAAGTTAAATACAGTTAAAAACAGTTCAGCACAACAGTATGGTCTTACAGTTCTCGTGATTAAACCATAAAGTCCACCACATTGTCCGTCCATGGCCGATTCCTTGCATGGCGCAAAAAGCCATTAATGCAGTCTCGAACGCCTTTCATTACAGGATCTGTAATTGGATAAAAGCACCGAATTTCATCCCGAATGTTCTTTCTTAAAATGGCAGGAAGCGCCTTTTTTACGCGATTTCTGTCGTAGTTCACTCTGAAGGCCCAGTCGCAGTACAACGAGTAGGGAACATGGTGCTTAAAAAGTAACAAGGCATATAGTGGGGTGCACCAGCACTTATCACCCTATACCTCTCCCTGAGCGTCGGTGGCAGATCGCACAGGGTGATGTTGGGCACCGTATCGATGCGAGCGAATGTAGGGCTTCTGCGAGCGGGTGTGCTTGAGGCGACGGGTGATGGTATGTTGTCTGGGAGGATGCTTTCTTCCGGTCTTGGTCACCGTGTTGTCTTCTGGCGTGGTCTTGACAGGGTTATCATGTCCTCCTCAACGGCATACATGTACACTACATCTTCTGGTGGAGAGGGTGCGCTTGGTGATGGAAGGGGGTCGATGCTCCCATTCATGACATCCATGTCACCCCCTGCTCCGGCGTCGGGGAAACAGGGGCATTAACACCGAGCAAATGATGTATACCCGCTATTTCAGCCTCTATCTTCTCCATCCGTCGATCCATCCGTTGATCCATATGTAGCTTCCGTTGCTCCACATTTAACATGGTCTCCAGAAGCAAATCTATCTTTGCTAGCACGATAGAGTTCTCGGGGAGATCCACACTAATCCCATTCAGCATCCGGTCTAACGAGCTGCTTCTTGTGCATGGCGTGTGGACATCTGGGTGGATGGGTGTAACGGAAGATGAGATGGGGGTTCCATGGAGAGAAGCGGCAGCGACGTTGAAGAAGGGTGGAGGAGGTAACCTGTGGATATCCGGTAGAGGAGAAGCGGCAGCGTCATCGAAGAGGGATGGAGAAAGTGACCTTTGGATTTCTGGGCGAGAAGCAGAGTCGTCTAAGAGCAAAGGAGAAAGTGACCCGTGGATTTCAGAGGCGGCAGCGTCGTCGGATAGAACCGGAGAAGATGGCCTGTGGGTTTCCGGGAGGGCGGCGGCAGCATTGAGGACGAGGGGTGGAGAAGACGGGCTGAAGATTCCCGGGACAGCGGCGGCAGAGTCGTCGAAGCGTATGGGAGGAAGTGGTCTGCGGGTTCGATGGGTTGGCTGCCAATCGTTTTGCGTCGAGAGTACATCACCGTATATCTTCTTGACAAAATAAGGCTGACGTCTATGAAAACCCTTAGCCTTTGGGGTCAGCAGAAGTTTTTCTTTATTGGCCTTAGCCTGTCGATTTGGTGTTGGCATGGAAATGGCAACCGCCTTTCGCTTTTTCTGCCTGACAGGCACGGCAGAGGCGAGTGGGTTCCTGCGTCCATAGAATCGGGGTTGCTCCATCGATGCAGGTGGCAAAATGCAGTATCTGGACAAGGGCAAGTTCAGATAAAGATCATCGAGTGGTGGGCTATGCAAAGTGTGTAACCTTTTATGCATGGCAGCGAGGTACAGGTGTTGAAAGTGGGCGTACTCTAATGTGAGTCATTACCTTATAAATACACCATCCATTTTGTGGATTTACTGCACATTGAATACACATCGACTAAACTTCGAATATACATTCTTGTGTTTGTATTTCTTTCTACTCGCAGCAATGGTTGTTAAAAAGATTTCCAAGGATCTCAGCATGCGAATTAAGGAGATGTACACGAGCGGACACCGAATTGCTGCTATCCAACGCTAGTTAGCTACTTCTGACCTCGTTGTGCCAGCAACCACCGTGAGCTATCATGCACACGGAAAAAACAGAGAATGCAAAAGGGCACCAAGGGTAACTAACGCAAAAGTATATTTATAACACTTTTTTTAAAAAATTAGATCCAAAAATGTACTGTACATCTACAGTACTGTATCTAATATTTTTGTTATTTCTGTAGATTTAAATTACAACGGTACTGTATATATATTTTGTATATTTATATTACAACAGTATATATATTTTGTATATGTATATTTATACAGTATTACAACAGTATATATAATTTGTATATTTATATTTATATTACAACAGTATATATCTTTTGTATATTTATATTACAACAGTATATATATTTTGTATATTTATATTACAACAGTATATATATTTTGTATATTTATATTTATATTACAACAGTATATATATTTTGTATATTTATATTTATATTACAACAGTATACAGTATATATTTTGTATATTTATATTTATATTACAACAGTATATATATATATAATGTATATTTATATTTATATTACAACAGTATATATATTTTGTATATTTATATTTATATTACAACAGTATATATATATTTTGTATATTTATATTACAACAGTATATATATTTTGTATATTTATATTTATATTACAACAGTATATATATTTTGTATATTTATATTTATATTATAACAGTATATATATATTGTATATTTATATTTATATTACAACAGTATATATATATGTTGTATATTTATATTTATATTACAACAGTTTCATATTGCTGCATGTTAATAGAACAATATATTGTATCCTGTTGATCTACTGTCTCTAATATATTTACTTACCGGAATGTTTTTCTTTACATTGTAGGGAAACAACTCTTCTGGTGGACAAAATAAATGAGGAGAATGATGAGAAGAGTGCATTAAGGGTCAAATACACTCTGCAGGAAAAACACAATCTCACTGTATCCGAGACCAGCATAAAGAAGATGAGACGCAGCATTGGATGGAAATATGGACGTGTGAGGTTAGTACTGGATAGTACGGGAGGAAAAGTGTTGTTTAGGAAACTGTACTGTACCGCTAAAATTATTTATTCCTTGTCATTACAGAGCGTACCCCATGATAAGGGACGCAAACAAAATCAAAAGAGTGGTCCAGGCCCAGGCATGGATTGACAGTGGGGAAACTTTCCAGGATTGCATCTTCACTGACGAGTCTACTGTGTCGCTGGAGAGATTTGCAAGCTTTGCTTCCACAAAAAAGGCCGCATATCTTTGAAGCCGCGGCCAAAACACCCCGTGAAGCTGCATGTGTGGGGTGCCATCTCTATGCGTGGACCAGGATGCATTGTCATCTTTGAAGGTAAAATATATGAAATATAATGCAGCCTTATGCACTGTACTTTACTAGTGTAACCTTACTGTATGCACTGTACTGTACGATTGTGCAGTTTTTTGAGCACTTTTATTTTCTTGCTATAGGAATAATGAATAAAGCTTTCTTCCAAGACAACATTGTCCCTGAGATAGTGCAATATATCACACGCGAGTTCCCCAATGGTCACCGCTTGTACCAGGACAACGAGCCGAAGCACACCGCGTCAACAGCGCATATCCTTGAGCGCGGTATCAACTTGGTGAAGACGCCAGTGGAGTAAGTGCAATAGACCGTGTCTAATTTTTTTCCCACTGTTTTTACTGTGTTCTGTATCTCTTAAACTAATTGTCCTTTTTTTCCAATGACAGATCGCCAGACTTCAATCCGATTGAAATGGTCTGGCATCAGCTGAAGGACCATATCCGGAAAGTGGCGAAAACCATCCAAAAAGGACAAGTTATTGAAAGGCATAATGAGTTTTTGGAACGATGTACTCACCGTGGAACGCTGCAATAAATATATAGACCATATTGCCACTGTGTTGCCCATTGTGATCGCGCGTAATGGGCAAGCATCAGGAAAGTAGTACTGTGCTGTAGTATTTTAAGTACAGTATGATACAGGTAAGTATGGCACAGATTTTTTCTTTCCCAATAGTCAGAGTATACAGTAGTTACAGAACAGTTTTTTCTTTACAGAGAGAGAAGCACCAGCCATCAGGTTACAGTACACAGTATTTAACAGTAGTCAGAGTATACAATAGTGCCAGTATAGACTAGTTTGACAGTACTACAGTAACTGCCTACTAACTGCTCAATTTTTTTCAGAGAAAGCAGCACCAGCCATGTACAGTAGTACTACACATCACACAATGCCATAATACAGTACGCACATATCTGCACTAATTTTTTGTTTTCTTGTCGTTTCAGGAAAAAGGGTGGCCTGGGGGGAGGTGGGGTGTTGTGTCCAATCTAATCTGCTTGTACAGTCAAATGTACAGTATATAAACAGCAGTAATGATGTACACAAAACCTCTCCTCTCTCAATGAACTACTGTACTGTAAACAGAATGAGGAACAAGATAAAGACGGAAAAAATAATATTTTTATATATATATATATATATATATATATATATATATATATATATATATATATATTAAACATTACAGTATATATTATTAATTATATTCTTATAAATGTGCATTATTCATGTTTCCCCATGTTTTACAAATGTTTTACAAATGTTTATCCAATTTCAATTTGCCAGAAGAACTTAATATAGACAGCATTATGTATTATTCATGATTATTTTTATATTTGTATTTTTTGGTTCCTGATAAAATAAAATGAATATTTATTCACATTCCTGCTAATCATAATCATTGACAACTACCACAACCCCCCCCCCATACCTACAGTACACCAATGAATAAGAATGAGTGACTAAACAACATGAATCAGTTAAATTTTTTTTAACTCTCAATTCTCACAATGCTGTGCAAATCAGATTTACATTTCAAAATCGAGAAGGGATTTTCCAAAGCGTTACCGTAAACTAAGCCTCAAAGGGTTGGGGGGGGGGGGGTAAGTCATGTGCAGTTATCAGCTAGCTCCCATCTCAAAGAGGATTACACAATGGCAATATTCAGAAAATTAATGACTCTGTGGAGAGAGGGGGTTGGGTGACTCATGCGCAGTAAGCAGCAAGCTCCCATCTCTAAAAGGATTAGAGTACACGCAGGCGCAGTGAGGCAATTGATGCTTGGCTAGGGACGGATTAAAAACACAATGACTAACTAACTTCAGAAAATTAATGACTCTGTGGAGGTGTCTGTCGATAAGAGTCCCTACACCCCCCAAATACAGTACATAAAAAGCACAAAATCAACCATGTGCAGGCAAACGCACAGATTTAATATCGTAATATCAAGATTGTTTTTGCAGGCTTGTGGATAAAATAACAGTTAAAAGATACAGGCCCATGAGCAGGAATAAACTAGCTCCCATCCGAAAGAGGATTACACACAGGCGCATAGAGAGGTGATGCTCTGTGCAAATCAAATTCGAGAAGGGATTTTCCAAAGCGTTGCCGTAAACAAAGCCTCAAAATTCCCATCTCAAAGGGAATTACACGCAGGCGCAGTGAGGCTTTGTAGCTCGGCTATGGACGGATTCAGAACACAATGGCAAGATTCAGTAAATTAACGACTCTGTGGAGAGGGGGGGGTTGGGTGATTCATGCGCAGTAAGCAGCTCCCATCTCAAAAAGGATTACACGCAGGCGCACTGAGGCTTTGTAGCTCGGCTATGGACGGATTAAGAACACAATGGCAAGATTCAGAAAATTAATGACTCTGTGGAGAGGGGGGGTTGAGTGACTCATGCGCAGTAAGCAGCTCCCATCTCAAAGAGAATTACACGCAGGCGCAGTGAGGCTTTGTAGCTCGGCTATGGACGGATTCAGAACACAATGGCAAGATTCAGTAAATTAACGACTCTGTGGAGAGGGGGGGGTTGGGTGACTCATGCGCAGTAAGCAGCTCCCATCTCAAAAAGGATTACATGCAGGCGCACTGAGGCTTTGTATCTCGGCTATGGATGGATTAAGAACACAATGGCAAGATTCAGAAAATTAACGACTCCGTGGAATTTCAAATCCTTGAGCTAGCGTTCGTGGGGTAGGGGGCTACAGGGTACAGCTGCATGAAGTTCAAAGCTGAAGACATATTTTAATTTCAAAAGGCAGTTCATCATAATAATACACCCCCAAATACAGACGTAAAAAGCACACAAATCAACCATGTGCAGTCAAATGCACAGGGTCGCAGTCAAAAGCTACAGCACAGATTGAATATCGTAATACAGTAAGATGGTTTTTGCAGGCTTGTGGAGAAAATAAAAATAAAAAAATTACAATAAAAAAAAAATTTTACATTTTTTTTGGGCACTCACTCAGGCAAGCAAGCATTGGTGGGCGAAGTTACAGGCGAAGTTACAGGCGCATGCACAGTAAATTCCTGCTGTCAAGCAGGAATATGATTGAAACCAGACACACGTTCAAAGGAATGGTGTGGGAGAGATGTACTGCATTGCACAGAAGATAAGAAGTTGAAATACCCTGCAGTGCAGTTAATTATCCTGAGCGAGGGGAGAGCGCTGTATATGCCGAAATGTGACACTGTTACAGTACTGTACACGCCTATGCGTTTCAACAATTTTCAAATGAGACATACTGTACAGCAGCACAGCACTGCAAATGCATGTATACTTTAAATATGCAAATTTACAATTACTGCGCGCGCACACACAGACTGTGTACTGACGTAGGTTGAACCGCGAAGGTATTAGACTTCCAAGACAACAGCTCGCAAACGCCCCCCTGAGTTTTTACACGGCATTGCAGTATCGCAGACAGCGAGAATAAAATGCTAATATCACGAGCGCGAAAATAACGCAGTTCACTCCGGGCGAAAACGACAAAAAAACGCATCTAACCGGGATAATCTGAAAGCCGCGGATCTAGCCAACTTAGACTCAGATCGGCCGCCACTGTATGTATCGGGAAATTGAGATATAAAGATCTACCAACTTAATCATCCTGATAGCCAAGTGGGCTTGAATTATATATATAAACCCTTTTCAAATCCAAAGGTTATATTTATCTGTTGATTCATATCCCATGGATGGCTTTATATATAAAGCTTACTGTACATACCAGGTTTTCTGTTAGCGAATGTAAGAAAAACTAGTGAGACAGACAACCCGTAACTTATATTGCATATCAGGATGTGTGGTGCAGGTAGGAGTTCTAGACCTTAACAGAGAGAAACCTTCCAAGTGTAAGTCAACCTGAGGTCAAAAAAGAAGTGAACCACCCTGATGTGGATAGAATCTTTTCAGGGTAACTCTGGGTCAGTGCCCTATAGTGAGCTAGTTCAAATACAGCAGTATCATATCCAAAAGGGTAGTGGATATCCTCATGCCTTTTTATAGTATCCTAGAATTCCTGTGGACAGTGAGGTGCCCACCATAAGGTGAGAAGCTCAGTAAACACCAGCCCTGCCTGCGTCCTACAACCCCACCATACCTGGTATCATGCAGAGACTGGAAACCTGTGCATAGAGTTGATCCTCATGAAGAATGTGCCGAAAGGAAACAAACAGCTGTGAATCCGTCTGCGACGGAATCGTGCTCCAGCCAAGGTAAGTAATGGGGAAAAAAATGGTCAGAATGTGCACTGCTAAGTGATAGTATTAAGCTAACAAAAGCAAATGGATGAAAAAGTCAAATTTAATAAACAAAAACAGAGGTATAAATGTACGTGTACTTTGTCAAAGTTCCTAACAGAACGAAACGCATCAGAGTTGTGCTTGTACACAACCAGGGGTGTCAAAGACTTGTTTAAACTCATTCTTGAAGCGTTTTAAGTTCTGCGAAAGCTCTGGTCCTAGTTCCCAGGTGGGGGATGCCCACACCAAGGTTTCCCCGGTGAGCAGAGCTATGATTATGCCACCCTGGATATGTCAGATGAGAAACATGAAGGGGTTAACTCGAATTGAATATCAAATTGGTTGAGGAACCCTCTACAGCCATGGGGATTCCCCGCATAATGATTGGGCGTAGGAAGGCGAGGCTCAAGGGGCAGAGATGCCTCTTAGACAGGGGAGGACAAGGTGGCTGGTCTGATAACCCTGGATTGGGACTGTCGTGCAGACAAGGTTGCAATGCTCTGAGTCAAAGAATCAATCTGATTCTCAAAATATTGGAAGCGTATCCCAATAGAAGCTAGGGCCTGGCCCACCTCAGTGGGGTCCATGTTCGTTGGACTGAGCATACTGTAACGCTTGCGCTCACCACGAACAAGGCGGGACCCCGGTACTGAGGTGGGAAAGTATGGAACTGCGCACCCACATCAGCAGCGGACACCTGGAGGGTGGGTTGTCAGCGTAGCTAGGTCTGGATTGGAGAGATCGGGTTAGTTTAGATACTTGCCAGAGTCCGGGGGCGGAGCCAGTGGGATGGTTGTGTCCGTTGTGCCGCGGTCGGGGGTTGGAGTCAGCAGATTGGTAGAGTGTCCGTAAGCTGGGATCAGGGATGGAGAGGTGCAGGTAGGCAGAGGCAAGCCGGGCCATTTATCCAGAGTGAGTCCAATAGTCAAGCCGGGGTCTTTATCCAGAGGGGGTCCTATAATCAAGCCGGGTCAGTACACAAGAAAGCAACAGAGAGAAAGCAACAAGGCACAAGGCAAGGCACAGCAAATGCAGGAACACAAGGCTACACAGGTTTATGCTCAGCAAGGTGAAAGTGAAAGTCTTTTATGTAAACAGGAACAAATGAGGCTGGGGGCAGAGCAGAGGCGTGGCCTCTGCAGAGGCAGGGATAGGCTGCAGGAGACAAGTGGGCATTTAGGGACTTGCCACGCAGTTTGGGAGCAGTGCATGACGTCAAGACTGTTCATGGTCCCAAGGCTCAACAAAGTATCCGGCCGTTCCTCCTTCTCTTACCGTGCACCCCAAAACTGGAACAACCTACCAGAGACTCTCACATCCACCACCAGTTTAAGTTCTTTCAAATTTAAGGCTGTATCACATTTTAATCTGGTCTGTAACTGTTTCACACGCCCCTAATATATATTTTCTTTAACTGTGCATGCAATGTCTTGTATATAATGTATACCCTGTTCATTTATGTACCTGTATTTGTAACCATGTATTATTTGTTTTACTCTGTGCCCAGGACATACTTGAAAACGAGAGGTAACTCTCAATGTATTACTTCCTAGTAAAATATTTTATAAAAAAATAAATAAAATGTGCCCGTGCCGCGCGTGACAGATGTGCAACGCGACTGGGGGCAAAGCCAATCTCTGTGGCACGGAGTGAAGAGCTGTGAGTGCGCACGCGCTCTGTAAACAGAGCTGAGGAGCATGCTGCAGTAGGTAAGGAGGGAACACGCCGCAGAGGACGTGTTCCCCGATTCCTTACAAAAACACACTGAAGTGGTCTTAAAGATACATACTCCAGAGGGTCCATTCAAGTGCTCCCATCAAAGAGAGATGGCTCTCTGAAATGCCATTTTTATCTTGCAGAAATCTGTGAATGTGACCAACACATTTATTTGTAGATAGAAATACACTTCATTACTGGCTACACCATTATTTGTATTCTTTATTTTATATATCATCACTTGACCAACAAGCGCTCCCCTTACCTGGAAGACGACATACAACTTTTGGGACCAGTGGATAGTCCATTCTAAGGCTGGGGCCATGGTGCCTTCGCCTGTGCAGTTTGTGCGGTGGCTGGGAAGTGACCTGCGTGAAGCGGGTGCTTTCCCTGGCCATGGTGGATGGGCCGTGGGGGGGTGTGCCTAAGGGCGTCACAGAGCTGGTTTTCCCTCATTGGGCAAACCACTCACGTGACCGGCCTGTAGCGCCAAGAAATCAGTTTCAACTGATTTCTTGCGCAATGCGCACCCCCATTACTTTCTATATCTCCCATACTGTATGTGCTCTTCCTCTCAATCCCCCTCTACCCTCCCCAACCCTATATGGGAAAACATACATGGCCGAAGGTCACGCATCCCTTCCCTTATTGTTCTATGCATAAATAAAGAAAAGAAAAACAGATTGTGAGAAATCAAATGGGGTTCAGTTACTGGGTTTACAAGAAATATCCCGTATATTTTTTTTATTTTTCCATCACATATGTTCTCATTATTGTGAAAGAAAATCTGTGACAAACATTTTCCTGTTCAGTAAGTATTCTCAGGACTGCAGCAGTATATCCCATTTTAATGTGGATAAGGGACAAAACTTTCCCATGGAAGTGTAGGTACAGTTTTTGTTTAACATATTTTATTATGAAATATACATTGTGATGTACAGTACATATCCTTTTAAAATATATCCTGGGATATGAATATAATCTGACAGGAGTGTTAGAGCTATCATGAGGGGCTGGTGATTTACTGTATGCAGGAAAGACTCTAAGCTAGACTGTTGTTGTAAAGGTAAGAATAATGTTCTGGCGTGTTGGTAAAATAAGTTAAGGAAACTAATGGCTTTGCAAACTTTTCCTATATTTTTTCCTGTGTATACACTGCCAGAAGCATTGCATGTGGGAAAAAATTTGGATGGACAAAATAATTGAGTTGCTTGTAAGCCATGTACCAATACAGAAATGTAACATCATGGTAACATTAAACTAACATTATTCAGGGGAAAAAAAGGTGCTTGATTAATATTGAATGAAAGAGAGTTCAGTGTTCTGGGCGGAAGCCTAAATGGAGAAGTGTACAAAAGAAAAATCAAGGAGCTAAAACGTGAATTGATTTGCTGCCCAAGTGAAGTGGAAGGTCGCACCCCCCCACAAAATGTCCTGCATATTATCGAAGATAATATCTATATATATCTATATAAGATATTATCGAAAATGGAAGTGCTGTGGTGTACCAAGTATTCAAATTCAGCAGTATCTTTAAATGAAAACAAATGACATTTATTAAAATACATACTAAAATTAGCACAAAAATGAACCTTCCATGTTGGGAAGTATATAACATGCAAATCTTGATTAAGCTTAATCAACCCTTATGATATCATATGCTATAAAATATTACATAACAAATATGTCCACACCTGGACTATGTATCTAAAAAAAGAAAAAGAAAAATGATCCCTTTTTATGGCAAAAAAATGGCCGTTATAGTAATATGTCCAGGATGGAAATGTAGATTTGTACGGTTGTAAACTACAATAAACACCTCTGTGTGTTATTTTTCTCTATCCAGGGAGATGTGGGTTTGCAATTCACGTTGATTTTTCCACCTACAATCGTACCTGGTGACCTAGAATTTTTTAAAGTGCTTTCTTCTTGATAATGTTCTTACAGTATGTTCAAGTGAGAGATATTGGTGTGTTATCACCAGGGAGATGTAAGGATCCTGTGTGGAGTTACATTCTGATATTAACTGTATTAAGTTGCTGGGGATGTTAAATGCTGCTTTGCTCTAGGGGCACTCTGTTTGCTCGTGGTGCCGGTGGGAGATGCGAGACAGACAGAGGGAGATTTCTCTATGGAAAGCTTCCACCTTGCGCTTGAATTGATCATGTAGAGAGAGGCCCGAAAAGGGAGACAAAGACAAAGAAGAGAGGGTGTGATTTAGATTTGTACAAGTTTATTAGAATGTAGATTTATCTTTCAAGAAACAAAAAAGAGTTAAAGCAGAAGTTAAACTAATAGAAAGCGGGCCTTCCTCCAGAGGCATTAAGCAGAATGAGTGCAGTAGCATAGAAAGTGTGCATGCTTGTATAGCCAGTGTTGGAAGATTGGAGCACCATGAGTACTGCCATAGGGGAAAAGTATAGTGGTCTAGGGAGGGAAATTGTGACAAGGCTGTTTGGGTCAGAGGACCCTGGTAATGAAGAAAGTTGAGATTGTAAGCCGAATTCCAAAGTTCAATGTAATACAGATGGTGAGTATAGCAACTAGAGTAACTGGAGATTAAGTGTGAGGACTGTGACGAGAACTGTGAGATAAGTAAAATGAGATGAGATTATGGTCAGAGAGTAGGTGTCAGAGTCTTCCTAGACATCCAACTCCCAGCCACAGTTCCTTTCTCTGTCCACCGGGTGTACTGCTGTTTTCTGTCTGCTCTGGGGTACCTCTGTCTGTCTGTCTGTCTTCTCTTGTTGCTCCTGTCCTCTGTTCTTTCTGGTTTCCTGTTCCTCCTTTGCCTTTGTTTTGTGATCTTGACTCCTCCTGTTGCTGCCCTGATCTGATCTGACATGACCTTTCCTGTATCCTGTAGTCTTGATTACTTATTAAAGGCCCTTGACTATGATCTGGCTTGTCCCCGTTTGTTCCATGAGCCCTGGTCTCAGTCCCTGCTCCCCAGTCTCAGTTCCTGCTCCCCTGCCCTGCTCCTGCCTTCCTGTTGCCGTTCCTGCCTGTGACCACAACAATACTGCTTGCTGCCTGCCACCGAACCCTGCTTGTGACCTTGATGATCCTGCTTGCTGCCTTCCACCAAACCCTGTTTGTGACCACAATGATCCTGCTTGCTGTGCCACTGAACCCTGCTTGTTACCCAAACAATCCTTGCATGCTCCTCGCTGTTTCAGCCACCGGGGTCCTACCCACTCCAGACGCCTCCCCTTGACTGTAGGAAAGAAGAGATTGAGAAATCAGACAAAGAGCAGTTTTAGAATAGATGAGGTTTAAAGAAATTGCCATCCTTGTGGGTGCTGTAAGCGTACATTGGAGGGACATAAAGAGGAAGTGAGAGAGAGAGTGGGATGTCGAGGAAAGGGATCACCAATGTGTCAGTTAATGTCCCCTATGAGAGGAGTGGGTGAGTCAGAAGAGTGATAGAAGGATAACTAGTTTTCAAAGTAAGAAAGGAAAATGGAGAGAGGCTGTAGAATGAGGCGGCATATAGATTTCAGTAATTTGCAGAGAGAGTGAAGAGAAGACAAACAGTGTGGACCTTACAAATTGACAATTGACAATGTCAGGGAGGCATGTGTAGACAGGAGCCGAAACTTGCTGTGAGGAGAATTCTCACTTCAACAAAACATCCCATTGGGCAATAGAAAGAGAGGTTGCACTATGATAGAACTGTCCCAGAACAGAGTATGGCAGACAATTTCAGACAAGGGAAAGAGGTAAAGAGCGAGAGATGAATGTCATGCACAGCTTGTATTTTGTTAGAAAGAGAATTAACATTTCGGAGAGAGCATGAAAAGGGGCAGAATAAGCGTTAAGCAGGGGATGGATATCAGGTTGAAGGGCTAGAGATATAAATATATGAGATAGCAGAGAAATGATTGTCAATCACAAGGGCAAGTGGGGATATGGTATGGCCCAGTGTTTGGAGAAATGTCTCCTTTGGCCAAAAGAATGCAGGATAGTTGCATAACTAGTCGAGGTTTGACTAAGTGAATTAAGTGATGGTAGTTATGATATTTCTATGTGGCTAGCATAACTATATAGACACCATACTGTAGCATATGATTAGCAAAAAATATACTATACTAATGTGCAAACAATAACAATGGGTGTGGATTCCAAAACTCCAGCAAATTGTTTGAAATGTTGCTGTTTTCACAGTGCACTTTACTAAAAGTTTTCCCATCACCTGTTAAACTAGATTGTGTGCTCTGCAGCTCACTGTACCAGAAGGTTTTTTAAATTACATGCAAATGAACCAAAGGGTGTGTGTTTTGTGCAATTTTAGCTTCTGTAATTCAACAATTGTGAGCAAATTAAAGTAAATATACGGCAAGTTTTTGTGCTTGTTAAAATGGGATGCAATCACCCAGAGCACATAGGAGGTTAATCTAATTACTGCACAGAAAAAAACACTACAGAACAGGATCAAGGTACTACACCAAATGCTCAGAATGCTATTAAGTCAAAGATAATTAATTTCCTCATTACATGTAAACTTTAGCAGACACATTTCTGATCCACGCAAACTTTAGTTTTTAGAGCTTAGTTCCATTAGCTTTATTTACCATGGGGAATATTGGACTTTTCGTTGCAGTTTCTGATATAATTTTTACTGTGCCAACATAAAATTCTATGTACATAATGCTATAAGTGAAATTCAGCTACAACAATGTTGATGATTTATCATACTTTCATGGCTGCATAAGCAGGACAAAACTGGTGAAGAAACAATGTACCAGATGTATGATTCAAAAACATCCCACTAATTTAAATGGGAATATTTGCCCATAATACATCTGCCGCAGTTCCCAGTTTTGCAGTCAGCGGACTTTGATAAATAACCCCAAAAGGTTGTCCATGCAATGAAGATCAATATTTGGGAATAACTTTTATGTTTGTCCAAGTTATCAATTATCAACTAGTTTTTTAAAGCAACAAACAATGTTCGATACATTTATAAATAACAATTTAGTCAGATAGGATTTTTCTAACAGAATAAGCATTCTTCTATGGGGTCTACTATTAAAGTTCCTTGGCTGCAAAACTGGTGGAAAATTAGAGCAAAAAACTGCCCCAGATTCATCAAAGATATGGAATCCAAATTATAAGGAATTCGATTTTTTTTTCCATCTGGTGTAATTCTTTTGAACTGACCTTGTCCAAGTTTTGCAGCTGGGAGACATTAGTAAATAACACCCCTCCCTAATATCTGCAATTCATGTTAGGGCATCTATGATTGTGTCAATATAGTACTGTGCACCAAACATGTTGGGTGTAATCTAATATAGAGCAATGTTAATAGAAAAGGCAGAACTACGTACAAATTAAATTAAAATAAAGGGATGCAAAACAAAATATATTAAATGTAAGAATGAATGCCAAAGCTGTATTTAATAAAAAATATGGTTTTGAAACCCAAGCTTTGTCACTCCAACTGCCTGAATTTGTTTTGGATTTTTGACTATTGATTATTTAGATTGGTCTTTCATTACACGTTTGACTAAGCCAGACTCTCCAGGAAATATTATTTTTATTTCCACGAGATTCCATTTATGCAGGTTTATTAAAAAGGGGAGAGTGAAGTATTTAATGTTTTTGTTTTTTGATTAGTATCCAGTAACAAGGGCAGTCCAAGAAAAATTGTAGAAATATACAGTGATACATTTCCAGTTCATTACATTAGTGTGTAGGGTCTCTTTTTTCAGTGACTCTATTCTCTTTCTTAGACTATCCAAACCATCAAACATGTTCTCATCTGGCCTTTGTCAAACACATTAACTATAGTTCACCGATAATGGTATTTTTCCCCCCAAAACCAAGATAATAAGCAAGATTAGCTCAAGAGTGGACATCATTTCTGTTTCTCATAAACCTTCACAGTTTTTATGTGGCACTTGATATTCCTCAAAACGGTGTAATATTACTTTTCAAATAAATTACAGTATGCAGGTTATCCAGCACTGACTAATTTCTGCTCCCATTTAAATTGGTTGCATTTCATTTGTATTTTTGCAGATATTGTATTAGCTCACAGTATTTTTGTTAATGTTAATATTTTTAACATTAATATTTATGGTTGAAAAAGGGAGGAGTAATAATTGTGCACTCTATTGGTGCGTGAATTATATTAAATACACATGTCTTATTCGTACCTTCAAACGGATTATATACTAGAGGAATCCAGTAGGTACTTTTCATAAATTATAAAACGTGATACAGTGTACTGTAATATCAACAATAAAAGATCAGGTCAGAAATAATCCAGCACGTCTTGATAAAGGTCCATGTGAGCATTGAAACGTTGATCCCTGAATAAAGCACATTTATTTTTTCAAGCCCACTGGAGTGCCTGTATCTTTTCTATTTCAGTTATAGGGAAAAGCCAGTCTCACAACCACCACTGCCACCCATGTCAGCTGCTATTACTGCCGCCAAGCCCACTAAGTAATCTGGAAAAGGCACATCATTCCTGTCACATTCAAAAACATTCATGAATGCTGAACAAACTGTGTCGTCTTCCTAGTGGGGTGGCTCCTCCGCGCAGGCTGTGGCTGACATGCATCACCTGTGACATCGTGGGATGCATCACGGGGGGAGTCTGGGAACGGTCCCTGCGGTGTCTGGCCTTCCAGCAACGCTGTGCCTTGGCACAGTAGTAAGGGGTACTGATTCTTTATAGTGATTTTGTTAAGGCACAATAGTCGATACAGGGTCTCAGGGTCCCATCTTTTTTCTTAACAAAGAAAATTCCCGCTCCTGCGGTCGAAGAGGATATCTGGATAAACCCCCTCTGGAGGTTCTTAGAGATGTATTCTTTCATGGCCTTTGTAACAGGGGAAGACAACGGGTAAGATGCCCCTTGCGGGGCAACTGATAGGGTAGTAAATCAATGGGGCAATCAAATGACTGGTGGGGTGGTAGTTCTTTCACTTATGATTTATTAAAGACATCCCAGAATTTGGAGTAGATTTCAGGTAATAAGGTATTTACCTGTTCAGGTAGGGAAACCCTGCATAGTTTTTTAGGGGAACTGAAGCAGTTGAGGACTCCATTGGAAGGGTTCCGTGTTGGTCCAGTCTATGCAAGGGTTATGTAGTTGGAGCCATGGAAGTCAAGGATGACGTAGAGCGAGGGAGTTGGGATGATGTCTAATTGGATCATCCTTGTGTGGACCTCTCCTGTATTCAACTGCAATGGGATGGTCTGTAGAGAAATAAAAGCCGGTTGTAGAGGGCGGCCGTCGATGGCCTCCAGACTTACTGGGTGTTTCTTTTGTACCAAGGGAATCTTTTCTCTCTCTGCAAAGCCTTGGTCAATAAAATTACCCCCTAACCCGGAGTCCAGAAAAGCCCGTGAGGAGGCACGAAAGGTCGTACCGGTTAAGGTGACGGGGGTTAGAATCCTAGTAGGTATCTTTTTCTTTTGGGGAGGAGAAGGAGATATAGTTCCCGTATGATTCTCCTGGTTCTCACTGGGACTTGGCATTTCCCAACATATGAAGGCAAGCAAGTGCCTGGTATCCGGCGTTACCACAGTACAAGAACAGGCTGGCATTGCATCGCTGTTGTTTCTCGCCGGGCAATAGTTTATCAATCCTGAGTTGCATGGGTTCCTCCGGATCCGGTGGAGGTGGGTTGACAGCCCCTGAGAAGAAACTGAGAGGGGTTGAATACCTTTTTTGTACCAGGTTTTCTCTGATCTCCTCTCCTGTAAGCGCTGGTTACAAATTGCGATGAGCTCCTTCAAGTCGGTTGGACGTTCCTGTGCCGCTAGTTCATCCTTCAAATTCTCGGAGAGACCTTGCCAGAAGGTGACAGTTAGTGCCTCATCATTCCAGTAAGGAAAAGATATTTGCTACTTTAGATCGGGAAGGCACGAAACGAGAAGGCATCAGATCGAATTCGATGGAAGATTGATTGAGGAAACAGCGACACCCATATGGGTTACCGCCGTAGCGATTGGGGTTAGGTAGTCGTGGTTCAGACGTGGTAGCCACAGGGATGGGTGTAGAAAAAGCTGCCATGGGGTTTGCCAATTGAGAAGGGGAGTGATGTGTCGGAAATGTGGCGGTTTGAACCGACTGCTGGAGCATGTTTATGCACTTGTTATTTCACTCCAGAGTTTTGTCTAGTCTGTTAAACATATTGGCGTGCGCAATTAAGAATCGACTCACTTCAGCGGGGTCCGTGTTTGTGGGGCTGAGCATACTGTCACTAGTGCTAACCACAAACAAGGCGGGGCCGCGAGGCTGAGGTGGGAATATTGATAGCTACTGACCAACAACCAAGCAGACACATCCGGAGTGCAGAGTGGTTGTCGTGTAGCCAGGTCAGGGTAGGAAAGGCTAGAGTGGTCTAGGTACTTGCCGTGGTCAAGGAGAGGAGAGTTTGGATAGTCGTTGATGCGGTGCCAGAGTCCATGGGTAGAGAGAGAAGAATAGCCGAGTCAATAGCCGTGGTCCAGGGGTCAGAGAAGTTGGGAGTCTGGGTGCAAGCTGTGGTCAAAATTACAAAGCACGAACAAGGCAAGGCAACAGGAAGCAAGGAGGTAAGCACACATGAAAATTTATGCTCAGCCAATTTGCCAAGGGGCTGGCTGAGCATATAAAGGAGAGAGAGCCAATGGGAAGGCTGCAGGGAGTGAGCATCATCAGTATGACCCCCATGTATCCACGTCACTGAGGAAGCTTTTAGCGAAACGCGTCTGACGGTCTTTTGGTCCTCGCGAGCCACCGTACAGAGAAGTGAAGCAGAATCCCATTTTGATACACACTACCACCGGAGCGCATGCGCATACGCGGGACGTGGAAAGAACTGCAAGGAGGCTGACTGACGGGAGGAAGAGCAAGCTGTGCGCAAGTCTGGGCAAACCACCCGATTTTCATCCATACCATGCACCACCATCTTATCGACTGGGACAGACTCCACTCGGACACCTAACCATCTGGGAGGAAGTCTGGCAGAGACTGAAACTTCTGCACTCTATGCCATTTTTTAATGGTCGCTTGTGAGTTGGCAATCTATATTTTTAATCAATTTTGTTCAATTAACAGTGTTATACTATGTTTTCTCTGTTCTCTCCCTTTTCCTGAGGTTATATTAAGAAGTATATAATGCACAGAAGAGGGAATCTAGTGGTTAAATGTAAGTGTGCCTACTGCATATCTCACCCATAGCACCCTACTGTGATGTAACCCTTCCTGATTGCGGTCCCTTGTTTGTTTTACATTGCATGTGTCCTGGAAATTTGAGTGAAGCACAGCGCCGGAGGATCCCCCCCCCCCTTTCTCCATTCAGTGACTAATACAGAGGTTGGAGAATCACCTCTGAACGAAACTCTGGCAGCAGGACTACACTCTATGAGGGACTGAAAAATCGAACCCATTTTTATACGGTTGGCACAGTTATTTTATTTCTTTTTATATGATTGGAATTGTACATACAAAAAGGGGACACATGGGAGAAAAAACCTTGGAGAAAAAGGAGAGGAAAAAAAAGACTAAACACCTTGTTCATACGGGTGGAGATGAACAAAAAAGGATTTAGGTCATCACAAGGATCCAAGCATGAAATGACCATGTCTCTGTCAAAAATTGACAAAGGAGGATGGGGATACCGGGCACTTGCTCCTACTTTACAAACAGAGCTGGACTCCATCGAATCCAGACATAACACATTATCATTTGTTTAAACACTATAATACTCTTATAAACAGTGAGAACAGTTCTAGCTAAAGAACTTCAAAAACCTATAGATTTGTATCCTAATGCCAGGATGTTATGGGGCCATGATTTATTATTTTCCCCAGGTACTGTATGTAGGTTAGGTCCACGGCAGGAAGGGTGGGGGGGGGGGGGGGGGGTCGGTTGGTGTCAACCCTTGACATGCTTTAGTGTTTAGTAAGGTCATTGCATGACAATTCCTAATTAGCCACTTGGATAGTCAAGGGGTATAGATAGTGTTATTTTATTCATATATTAACCCATGTGTAGCCCTTAGTGGTTAGCTAGTCATGAAAACCCATAACTAGCTGAGCACTTGGGATACTAAGGGGTTAATAAGTAGTTAAAGATTTTACATGTAATTTTTTATCAACTATTCCATGTTGGTTTAGCTCATCTGGCCTTAGCATATATTGGGCATTATAATAGCCATTATATGTATATATACAGTAGGCAAGATAACACTAACACCAGCCTGGAGTAGGTGATAAAAGAATGCAGTATTTTTTGCGGATACTGATATTGTTATCGCGCACAATAAAAAAATGCATTAATTTTAGCGGTACAATGTTAATGAGTTGCACCATAAAAATAACGCATTTTTTTGCTGAATGTACACCATAATCTCATCTTAATTCACTACTTGAGTAACCAATTTGGGATTTCTATGAAAAAATGACAAAACAATTTTAAAATGTAAATAAGGTGAAATTTCCTTTACTCTACTAAAGAACATATAGCATTCTAATTAGAATATATTTTTTAGCCTTTACATTGCAAGCTTTGCTATATAAATTTTTTTTTTATATTTATTGCACTTGTGAATGTTTTTTTGCAGTCTGTGAGGCCAGCACCCCTGAGGCACACAACTTCATTCTAACATTTATCTGGTGAAATAAATGAAAACAAGTTTAAGGAAAAAGTAAAAAACACATAAAAACATACAACAAAAAAAAAACAACAACAGTTGTCTTGCAGGGGGTTAATAAACTGGACCATGCAATTCCTGCATAACTGTTTAACGTTATTTTACCTTTGTGAAATACTGCCACATTTTTCCTGTTAATTGCGTTTAATGGCACATATGGTCATGTCACTAGACTAAAAAATCTGTCCACAAAACCATTTTTCAAACTACTGCAGCTGAAAATCACATCTGATATCCATTATTCTATGGAAAAATTGACTACAACAAGAATATGTCAGTTGGGCTCTTTGCGTGAATAAAAAAGGAGCATTTTTTAAATCCATTGTTTTAATAATGTTACTCAATCTATGACACAGATACAGTTAAATACGTCAATCACTAAATGATGCCTGTGTCTACCCTTTAGATTTAATATCCGCCCTCAACAAGAAATGGTTTAGAAAAAGCACACTATAGATGTTTCACAAGTTTGTTGAAAAAGTCATGGCAGCCTTCAATGCTCTTTTAGGCTTTCTCATCTTGTCTGCTTTTGTTTCCTTAACCTGTGTCTAATCGTTTTTCCCATTAGGACTTTGCTGACAGGTCCAGTAATAACAAATTCCATAGGCACACAGATTTATTCAATCTAGAGATTACAGCAAAATGTAAATAGCAATTAGCAGATTGTGGGGCCTATGGACTAAGCGCCGGAAAAAAACCCGCTGGCGTGTTTAAATCGCCATTTTTGATAGCGTTGGTATTACGGTATGCAGAAAGTCAAGAATACCTGTGATAGCAACATTTGCAAAGCTGACGAGTATCCAGTGGTGTGATGATCGTCTCTCTGAAAACTAGGAAATGGCGCGGCATGTAAAAAAATATAAGTTTTTTCCCATTGTGCGCTAATCTCGCGAGACAACAAATTTCTCAAGAGGCCTACTTAAAGCTGCAGTTCAGTCAATATCCTGCATGTGTGTTTTTTTTAATAAATCAGTTCTGTAGTAAGAAAAAATACTTTTAACATTTTCTGTTTTTAAAAAAACAACTTTGAAAGACCAATTTTCTTGTATTCTATTTTAACAAGCATTTACTAAGGCACTGCCCCTTCATGTCCTGTCACAAGCCATGGCACACCCCTTTGTCAGCCCTGCCCTCCCTCTCTCTAAATGTGCACTAGCATGTGTCCTGTTATTTTCTGGTCACATGATCTTCCTCATAGTACATTCAAGGAAGCTGGAGAAAAGGGATCAGCCATGCATAGCAGCTCGGATAGGTGATTTCAAACTTATTACAGTGTTTATTCCATTCATTGCACGTGTATATAATGTAAAATTGTAATAATTCCATTTATAGCAAACTCATATATGTGAATATTATTTAGATGTATATGTATGTTACTGAAATGTGGAGTGAGTGTGTAGGTAAATACACACACAATACACTTCCACTGCATATATATGTGAAGTTATATGAGTAAAAAAGTGACAAAAACCCTCCATAGCAAGGCATATAGCAAATGGAAATATTACTGTATGCTCATTTGTATATATATATATATATACACACAAAAGAGAGAGAGGAGAGAGCGCACGCCCCATAGTGTAAAAACGTAAATTTATTGAGGGGAGGTGAAGGGGGGGATTAAAAATGCACTCACAAGGGTACAAGTTTTAAAAGCATATTGTGATATAATCACCACCATCCGGTAACTGCAACAGGTGCTGGAATAAATCCTCGGTCCCGAGATGGTATTGAACCACGTTGTTTGCAGGATGTCCTGGGCTTTCTGATGGTAAGAAGCGATTTCCAAAGATACCAGGAACACACTGCCCTGCTTGGAGTTCTCTGCGATATCCGGCGCTCGATTCAGTTAGTTGCTGCGCTCCGTGATGACGTAATGTCCTTGCGTCGACGTGATGACGCTCCCTGACACGTTTCGTCACACACGGGTGACTTTTTCAAACGTCATCACGGAGCGCAGCAACTAACTGAATCGAGCGCCGGATATCGCAGAGAACTCCAAGCAGGGCGGTGTGTTCCTGGTATCTTTGGAAATCGCTTCTTACCATCACCAAGCCCAGGACATCCTGCAAACAACGTGGTTCAATACCATCTCGGAACCGAGGATTTATTCCAGCACCTGTTGCAGTTACCGGATGGTGGTGATTATATCACAATATGCTTTTAAAACTTGTACCCTTGTGAGTGCATTTTTTACCCCCCCCCCTTCACCTCCCCTCAATAAATTTACGTTTTTACACTATGGGGCGTGCGCTCTCTCCTCTCTCTCTTTTGCAGATTCCATTCAGATGTGGTTAATCCTTTGAGAGCAGTGAAGACCCCCAACACCTTATTGCATTTTTATTTTCAATTTTTCATTGGACATTCCATTTGAGGACTCGTATCACCCTCTTTTCATTGTTTTTTATATTTTTTATATTTTTTATAATATATTTTTTTCATTGCTAATGTAACACTGTTTCAATTGCATCTATATTGGGTGTCACTTATCACCATTTCTATATTAATTATTATAATATTATAGCACACTATTCATATTAGATTCACATACACCCACCAGGATAGGCACTTAGTCGTTTTATTACACACATTTAAATACAATTTAAATTTAACACACCTACACATTCATACCCCTATAGGCACTGCTTTTTTGTTCTGTTTGTCAATATATATATATATATATATATTTATATACACACACACTTCAAATACGGATAGTGATTCACATAAATTATATATATATTCACTTTCTGGGAGTATAAAAGTCACTGTCCTGTTGTTCCTTTTTTTGTATCCATCATTGAATGGTATGCACCCTCCCTTTACGTTTATTTTATATTTTGTTTTTGTGTGTGTCCACACAGTTGTTGTATCATTTCCCAGAATCCCTCTCTGCAGTGTGTATTTGTATAGGTCTGTAGTGCATGTTTATAATGCTAGTCAATTGCAGACCAAGATAAAGAAGCAAAGGTGATCTCTGAACTGTCTCTTGTAAGACACCATAAAGGAGTCTTCTGTGAATTGTGCAATGTTCATACTGTAGCAAGCAGCGTAATCATTTATGGTGTCTAAGTAGGGGCAGTTGATAAGTTTTGCATCTCTGGAGATAGTATTGAGTTCTGTATACCTTTCAGCTTTCTTGACTTGTCTGCTGTAGTCTAGCTTCATATTGAACATCCCCTTTTGTGCAACATAACATTAAAACCCAAGGACATACTCACATTTTTTTATGTGGGGATACAAAAGTTATGTAAAACTTCCTTGCACCCTGTAACCTGGTGTGGTTAGTGTATAATTAAAATATATATTTATATATATTTTTAACGTCAAGACAGTGTAAAGTGCTGTATATCATGTGGGCGCTGTATAAATGTATATTTCCCTACACACACACCACTCACATTCAGGGACCATTTAACACCTAGTCATAAATCGCATACTGCACAAGGGGGGAAGGGATGGTCTGCAATAACAGACCACATTCCAGGGATGCACTGTTTTAAAGTAAAAACCCTTTTTTTGTTTCATTCATTGTAACATCGCCGGAAGAAGAGATCAGTGTATCTCGAAAGCTCGTACAAATAAAAGCATTTCGTTAGCCACAGAACGTTATCATCTATTCATTTTTGTGTGTGTATATATATATATATATATATATATGCAAATATAACTGTATGCTCATCTGCATGTCTTAGGCAGGTCTGCAACCCCGCCTTTCCCCATTATCACCCAGCATACAGCACTTCCACTGCAGCAAGGGATTCTGGGAAATGACATGCAAATGAGCACACAGTGTAACTTTTTGCCTCAATAACCATTTTTAACATGGTTCCCTATAGGCTTAAGCTTGCTGCATGGTCACAGCTTCGAGCACAGCCAGGGTTAAGGTGCATACCCAGAAAACCACCCACAGACAGCTTTTTTTTTTTTTTTTTGTAGCCTGGGTGGTGAAAAAGTGATTTCACCTCTAAAAACCGTGCTCATGGTCAAGTGAGACCAGGTGCGCAAAACTTGTGACTATAGGCTCCGGAGAGCTGCAAGTCCATGACATGGTCAGTCCTCTTCAGCCACAAGGGCCAGGAAAAGTCCTGATGTTACACCGACGTCGTCATCCGAAGAATCCGACGTCCATCCTGTTCCCTCCTAGTGCAGCAGATGCCGCAGGAGGGTCCAAGTCTTTAGGGCTTTCGGCTCACACCTACTCGCCCACCGCAGTCTTCTCCCGAGGGAATGGCGACCACCGACCAGCACACAGTCTTGCATTCTCCGAAGAAAATTAGGTGACTGATAACCCAAAAAAAACAAACCACAATCCATAGTGCGAGTGCTCCAGTGCGCTGTGTAATGCAGTGCAGGAAGTGCTCAAACGAAACAACAAAAAAGGTGTGCACAAGTGCACGCCAGACCCGGAAGCCTGGCGGGTAAAAAAATAGTGGCAAACCCCTCAGCGGAAGGCAATAAGGGGTGCCGGTGCAGAAAATGTAGGGGTGTGCAATTCTATCCGTGCAAAAGTCGAAGTGCGTGTGGCAACACTTGACTCCACCAGGTTAACCACTCCTGGGGTGCCGTGATAAAAATAGCCCGGGCTACATATCCGCCTTCTCAGCCCATGACCAGACCAAGTGATGCAACTAGTGCCATCCTTCACAGGACAGACACTACACTTGATCTTAGCCAAAAGGCCGAGAAGCGATGCACCTTAACCCTGGCTGTGCTCGAAGCTGTGACCATGCAGCAAGCTTAAGCCTATAGGGAACCATGTTAAAAATGGTTATTGAGGCAAAAAGTGACACTGTGTGCTCATTTGCATGTCATTTCCCAGAATCCCTTGCTGCAGTGGAAGTGCTGTATGCTGGGTGATAATGGGGAAAGGCGGGGTTGCAGACCTGCCTAAGACATGCAGATGAGCATACAGCTATATTTGCATATTTGCTTTCCTGTGGAGGGTTTTTGTCACTTTTTTTACTCACCATAACTTAACTCAGTATTATGGTTTGGCCTATCCCATAAGCCTCTCTTGCATTCCCAGTAAAATCAACCCCACACTGATGAGACCCATCAAGGTCGAAACAGCTGTCTGTGGGTGGTTTTCTGGGTATGCACCTTAACCCTGGCTGTGCTCGAAGCTGTGACCATGCAGCAAGCTTAAGCCTATAGGGAACCATGTTAAAAATGGTTATTGAGGCAAAAAGTGACACTGTGTGCTCATTTGCATGTCATTTCCCAGAATCCCTTGCTGCAGTGGAAGTGCTGTATGCTGGGTGATAATGGGGAAAGGCGGGGTTGCAGACCTGCCTAAGACATGCAGATGAGCATACAGCTATATTTGCATATTTGCTTTCCTGTGGAGGGTTTTTGTCACTTTTTTTACTCACCATAACTTAACTCAGTATATATATATATATATATATATATATATATATATATATATATATATCTTATACTATATTAGTGAAAGCACTGTATGTTTGCCTGCATGCATGCCTGCCTGCTGGATGTCCGGTGTCCCTAGCGGCAATCTCATTGGTCCCTTGGCCCGCCCCCGCACACCTCTCATTGGCCTCACACACTCACACCACCCCCTTGGCCCGCCCGCCCCCGCACACCTCTCATTGGCCTCACACACTCACACCACCCCCTTGGCCCGCCCCCCACACCTCTCATTGGCCTGAGGCGGAGTGACGGGCCAAAGGTCCAAAAAAATAAATAAAACACACACACACACACACACACACACACACACACACACACACACACACACACACACACACCTCTCTCCCCTCTCCAAATCACCTCTTCCCCCTCCCCAGCGGCATCACCTCTTCCCCCTCCCCAGCGGCATCACCTCTTCCCCCTCCCCAGCGGCATCACCTCTTCCCCCTCCCCAGCGGCATCACCTCTTCCCCCTCCCCAGCGGCATCACCTCTTCCCCCTCCCCAGCGGCATCACCTCTCCCCCCTCACCGCTCCAAATCACCTCTCCCCGCTCCAAATCACCTCTCCCCGCTCCAAATCACCTCTCCCCCCTCCCCGCTCCAAATCACCTCGCTTCCCACAGCTGCCACGCGGCGCGTAAGATGGCGGACCCCCTTCCTCCCTCGCGGCGCCGAGTCAGACGGTGGCGGCGCCCGGAAGTACAGGTAGGTGTCGCTGCCCACCTCCGGCGCCAAAC